>NW_013952530.1:1329534-1359567 GCF_001266775.1 Austrofundulus limnaeus | reverse complement strand
GTGTGTGTGTGTGTGTGTGTGTGTGTGTGTGTGTGTGTGTTAGCTTTTAGCTTACCCTGACCGAGTCTGACAGATGTTAATTAGTTAGGTCTTGCGTGATTAATAAAATTACTGCTCAACATCTGCTTGGTATCAAAGCACTAGTTAGACCTGTTCAGTATAATTTTAAGAACTGGATGAGGTCTTGTGTTTTCTGTAGCAACAACCAGCAAAATAGTAACAAGTCTTAGAAATTTCAAAGTGGGTGTGTGTGTGGGGGGTATTATGTACTTTCCAGACACATACTTCAACACTAAAGCACAATTAGGTAACTATGTTCCTTCAGTTGTTGTAAAAATCTGTATATATCAAAAATAAATTTGACTTTGCATCACAGTCTATGGCCCAGTCCCAATGCTCAGTGCGCACCTTTGAAGTGTGGATTCAGTCGAATTGCACACAAGTGTTTGAGTGCGCAGGTTACAAACGTGCAAAAATATTAAGAATCGGGACAGTACGGATTACGTCACCATTTGTAGGACCAGCATTCTCCACCATTTGTAAGGGTTTACCTTACACTCTTATAACAAGGTTATATGGATAATATTTTAGCAAAGATCACCTTATTTTCGGTAAATATTCTTCCCGTGCAAAGTGAATGGACACACAATAAGTAGCTTCAGTCAGTGAATTTTGCTTTGATCCAAAAATAAATGTGATCATTCATTTTACATCATCGCACAAAATCACTACAGTATATTTAATTGTGAGCAATCAATTTCCTATAAAAGTTTATAACCAACAATAACAAATGCTTCGAGCTTTGTTAATTGTCAATCAGGCAATTAAATAGAACACAAACGTCAAGATTAGATGTTGAATATGAGAAATTTGAGGCAATTAACTTAAGTTTGGCAAGGTAGGTTTAAGAAAAGGAGGAAAGTCAGGCATTAGCTTTCCTAACTTTTAACTTAAATAAATGTGGGTTAACCAGAGAGGCAAGGCGTTTCTCTGCTCGGCGTCAGCCAGATGGCGACACTTAGTAACAAAACCAGCTTCAACTTTTGTCGATGAGGTCTGTCACCCATGGTACCCAAAATGGGCGGGGCGAAGGGCRGATGTGGAGAATGTGGGACACACTAGTAGTGTGTCACTAGTGTGACACTACGCACTCAAACCCTTCAACATGTACGCGCATTTGAAGTGCACAAGGGCGGAACGAGGGTGGGAGTGCGAGTATTGGGACAGGGCCTATTTAAACAYTTTGAAATTGGCCTGTGTCTCTTTAAGAGCCTCCTACCGTTTCCAACACTCCCACTTCAGCACATCTTCACAACAATGCTTTGAGGGAGGAGCTTTGRGTAAATRGGCAGAGMTTTGTACCAGCARGTGTTTAGCTCTACATGGCTACCACAGGGGATTTAAGGATTTCTCAAACATGCATGAATGAGTCAAAGCAACACTCTGGGCCTGTTTTTGATGAAGGAATAACATCATAACATGAAATAAAGCTCAAAACATTTGATTTTGCACAATACACCCCCTTTAAGCAAATCCTGAAGGAAACCACGTGAAAGCTTGAGTCACAGTTGATCTGTGTTGGGCTGGTTGTAGTGTTTGTACTGWAAGKAAACAAATATGGTCTTGTTGAAGAYATTTAGGTGTAAATATAAGCATGAATATGTGGCTAAACTTTAAAAAAAGGAAAYTATAGTGAGGTGACGAGAATAAAAATGAGGGATCATGTTAATTGAATTTCACAATGAAGGAAGCTTCTGAAGTTGTACAAAGAAATGAAGTGCTAAATGTGTTGTAGGAGATGAAAGAAGGGAAGTGGAAGCAAAACGAGGTCAGAGTGATGAGATATATTTTTCTCCAGGCTGGCAGATTACAAACAAACCAAAAATGAGCGAGAGAAGAAGCTGGCAAAAAGGAAACGGAGTTAGAAATTGTGGGTGTGGAAGACAAAATGCCACTGGAGAAGAAATTAAAACAACAGGACAAGATTTTCTTCTGCTTTGTTTTTCACCAGAAATGCTTCGCCAGTCTCCACTACTCTGCTTAGACTTGAAAGGAATCGTCATGTGACGATTTTAATGCTTTAAAGTGATCTGCAGCCTTTTTTCCCCACGAGAGAACACCGGTGCTTTATCTGCATGACTGCTTTTGATCTTTTTTCTTATCCCATAAGCTTAAAGTATACCAACAGGCTGTGGTAAATCAAAATCCAAGGTGAAATGTAACCAAGACTGGAACAATATACCCCCCCACCCACTCCCCAAAGACTTCTGAAGAAAACTCTTTTGATTGGCTCTGCGTTGAAGATTATTTATTTCTTCTGAG
Organism: Austrofundulus limnaeus; assembly: GCF_001266775.1. Classification (NCBI taxonomy): domain Eukaryota; kingdom Metazoa; phylum Chordata; class Actinopteri; order Cyprinodontiformes; family Rivulidae; genus Austrofundulus; species Austrofundulus limnaeus. Next base: position 1,357,245 of record NW_013952530.1, on the reverse strand, counting down.
GAATCGGGACAMACTTTAATGTTTTCTTGTTGCTCTGTTTGTTTATAATTCTTGACATAATTAGCGTCCCTGCCTACATACAGGTTGATCAAATTGTTAACAAAAAAACAAATGGAAATCATGCTACAGCTCAGTCTTTGCTCAGAGAGTTCAGATTGGATCTAGATGCAAACGACAGCTGCATCAAATTAAAAATGACAACTATAACCATGTCCAATCAAAACGAACAGCTATGACCAATTAAATTTGACTACTGCAGTAAAAATTTCTTTTTTATTTTTCCCTTAGGAAAATCTCTGCAAATGCTCTGAACTGTAAATCATTTTGTACTTTTAAATGCATTTGCTCTGTCACTGAACCATAAACTAACCTTTTTCTATTAATCTTGACTTCAAATCCACCATTCACTTCCTTTTCGGTGGCACAAATGGTGCTTTAGATGGTTACAGGAAGTAAAGCAAAATGAGACATCCTGTGTGCCCTTTTTCTTCTCTTAACAGTTTCTGTTAGCACACACACGTATAATTGTTAATTACATACGCATATACATACAATGGGGTTTTTTATACGGTTTGTTTCTGGTTCTTCCAAAGAGTTGCATGCTTCTTGGAGGCAAGAAGAGCACAGATATTCCCCTGGAGGGTTACCTCCTGACTCCCATCCAGAGGATCTGCAAGTACCCTCTGCTGCTGAAGGTAATGTACTTTCCTCTGAGCAGAAAAATCTGTTTGTGTAAAAACTGAACAAGCATGCTAAAAACCAGATCATAAAGTACGCTTTTGATACCAGTGACTCATTTTTAAACTTGGTTAGACCCCCCCCCCCCCCCCCCCCCAATATAGGTGGCATTTTAGGAGCCAAGCTGGTAAAGGTTACACATTTAACAGAGCATTAACAGGTTTTTAAACCCACCTGTTTTTAAAAATGTGCAGATGTCTTTTTTTAAACTTCCTCTTTCTACAATATAGGAGCTGCTTAAAAGGACCCCTAAGAAACATGCAGATTACCCTGCAGTGGAGGAGGCCCTGCAGGCCATGAAGGCGGTCTGCTCCAACATCAACGAGACCAAGAGGCAGATGGAGAAGCTGGAAGCTCTAGAACAGCTGCAGTCRCACATTGAGGGCTGGGAGGTGAGAAAGATGGGTGACAGTCGTCGTGAGGATTTGTGACGATCAGAATCACAATTCTTATTCATTTTTTTTATTAATACATGCAGAGAGCACACTAAATGGAGTATGGCTCCCTAGAAAGAGAAGTGATGGGGAAAAAACAGTTACAATTTCTTTAAAGGGATCCATGATTAATCGTAACATTAGACTTTATTTGATAAACATTTATTTTACCTGTAAAATGAAGTCTGTAAAAATACTGTAGGATGTTTAGTTTTTATAAATAAAAAAAAATATTGTCACAGACGGAGCCATTTTCTCAACACTGCAAAGCATACCRTGTAAATAATGACACCATAAATATGTACTAGCTCGGTGCTAGCGCGAAAGCTAACAAAGTAAACGGAGGTCCTCCATCCACATGACAGAGAAGAGAGTGTATAAATGACTCAGCCCGCAAATGAAAATGTGGATAGAGGACCTCAATTTAGCTTGTTAGCTAGCACCAAGCTAATACACATATATATTTGATGATATAGCATCGACGCTAACAGGCTAAGCTGAGGTTCTTCTTCCATGAAGCAGCTCTGTTGTTCTCCATTCAGTTACAGGCTGAGTCATTTCTACCTTCTCCTCTCTGTCAACGCTCTCTGGTTTCATTTAAAAGAGCCAATTGTCAGATATTGTCCAAGAATAACCTTCAGGGTGGATATAGCTCACTAGCAGCCTCGCACYGATGACCTATCCACGTCATCATTTACCCAGAATGCTTTAAGGTGTCAATAAAATGGCTCAGTTCGTGCGACAATATTTTTATAAAAATTTATAAAAACTAAACAGCCTGCAGTATTTTCACAGACTTTATTTTACAGTTAAAATAAATGTTTATCAAATAGTCTGATGTTAMATGTGTGAATCCCTTTTAAAATGATCTCTACCACCTCTATTCCCAACTATCTGAACAGCTATACACTTCAGCACGTTAGCTGCTTTGAATACAGGAGCCACAGGCAGGGCTTGGGAGCCATTAAAGGGTCCAGTGCATTTTTCACGCACACCCCACCCCCTCCCACCACAACAGAGTCCTTGTCTTAGTGGGCACCAACAGGACAATCCACCCACACAGGGTGCTAAGGGGGGGACGCCAACAGGCTAACTGCCCAATTAAGAGACCTAAGAAGCAGAGCTCAAGTCTCACATGTCTAGAGCGATCTAAGCTGGGACTTTTCATAGGAATTGAGAGTAAAATTAAAAATCCAGAGCACAGTTTGGGTCCCACTGGAACGTCTTATTGTCTGCTTGCCAAAGTAGACTCCTGCCTCCGTTTCTTTTTTGCAAAAAGTCACCATTTAGTTCTGATAATTAACCTCCGAGACAATAAAAAGAGCAAATGGTTGTTTAACTTGGATATTCTGACATTTAATGATTATGTAGAGTATTTACACAACAAGTAACAAATCATTTATGTTAATTTATATCACTTGGTTCATGTTTCAGTCAATCAACTGGCATAAACGTGGAAAAGTCTTAACTTGTTTTGGCTTCTACTTTGAATGTTTATGAAATTGTCCATTTCAATAAAACATTTAATGGTTTTAAAACTCAAMTCAATCCGTTTTGATTAGTGATCAATAGAGCAACTGAAAAATATATTTGACATTTTGARCAGTAATGCAGTGTGAATGCTAAGTGCTGAGTGTTATTGACATGTCATATTTAAAACAAGCAGAACAGAAGCTAAAATGAGCTAATCCGCAGCTAAAAGCTAAAATCTCAAATCTAAATCGCTCGATTAATGCTCAATGTATTTAAAGCAGCAAGTAGCTTTACCACAAGATTAGTGTTCATGTTTTTAGTTGCATAACTGAGTCAACTGAAATTCTCTTAGTCAAAAGAACTGATCCCGATCAAAGTGGTGCTACTTTGCAATAAATTTTTTCCGGGTTTATTTTCTGTAAAATTATTATTATTACTTAAAAAAAAATTTTTTTTTACAAAAATAAGCAGAACCCTACAAAGGCACTTTACYCCGACCCATCAACCTCCCCACATTGAGGCTTCAGCCTAACAGCATTAGTCTCACTCMTCTTTCCTTTCCAGCCACTCTCCAGGGCTAATCACCTTCAGCTCTAAATGGAGCAGATCGCCACCCTAACACATTATTTGTGCTTGTAATACACCGTGCATGAACTCGCACGTCCATATTTCTTGGCTTTCTGCTCGTCCATTAAGTGACCATGAGGTGCGTCTGCAGACACATCCTGCATTATATGAGTGCTTGTGTGCAGGCTCAAGCGCACCACAGGCCTTTTCACTGCTGCCTCAGCTTAGTGCAGCTGCCTTGAGGTTGAATCGATTGTCTGACATGTGAACCCCTCCCCCATCCCACCGAGCATTCACCTTAARGAAAAAAACGGAATAATTGGTGAACATTTTTTTCTTGTCAAGGTGGATGTGGAGGATGGATCCTATCGGGGGTCTCTGGAGGACCCATGTCAGAAACCAGTCTAAATCTGATCTGTGAGGACGCGGTGGGGGGTTGATGGGTACGCTTCAAGTCAAGAAGSGGGAGGTGGTCTTAAGCCCACACATGGATGTGTTTAGTTCCGGATGATTTGGGGAGGAATGATCCATTTAACGATGAGTAATGAGTCGTCCTTCGCCTTTATTATCTCATTTATTGGCGGCGCTGTTTTACCAGCTTTAGCGAGCCGTGTATTTTCTCATGCCCGCTCTTAATCTCTTTAAATTAAATCCACACAAATGTCTTTGTTTGGAGTCTGATAGGTTAAAGGCACATGTTAGTGAAGGGTTTTATCTGTGAAATTCATTTCCGTTCTCTGGCTGAAAAACATAAAAACATCTGATAATGACCAAATAATWGCCTAAATAAGATTTGCAGTCGGTTTTGAAGTTCAACCACTAATTAGACATGATATATTTGAAACCGATAACACATAAGGTTGATGGTAACTGACCCATAAATATAATTTCATGACATTTGTTAATTTAAAATGTCTAAATCCAAAATGTATTTGGAAGAGTTTAATTTGTTATAGTTAAAGCAGTCGTTAATGTTTTGACTGCTGTCACTACCAACGACAGTATGCCACCTTTCTCCTCCTTCATGAAGACAGTTTGTCAACAGGTTGTGGTTTTATTCGACTGTTGCCAAAACAAATGTTTATGTGCGATCTCATCACATCCTGTGAAGGTGATCGGCTGCAAAGTAACAATGTGCATAATTTTAAATGGTGTAGGTGGAGGGCAGTTGATTCATTTTTTATAGCGTCATATAAAAAAATTATATCCTTCCAGGATGTGTACGCAAGAGGAAATGCAACCCCAGGTTAATTAGACAGYGCAGATGGTTAAAAAAACGAGACAAGGAAACCATTTAAAATCACTCAGGCCGAACCCAAAGGTCAAGTTCCGTCACTTTCTGGAACGCTCTCCCTCTGTCCCTTCGCTGCTCAGATTCCACTGACTCTTTTAAGAAACATCTTAAGACATTTTTATTCAGACAGGCTTTTAGTTAATGTGCTTTTTATTGTGTTTTAATTGTTGTTTTTATATCTGTGATCTGTTTTATTGTTTTTAATTATTTTTGCTTTCTGTGAAGCACTTTGTGATGTTTGTCTGTGAAAGGTGCTATAGAAATAAAGCTTACTTACTTACTTTCTGATTGCACCATTTGTTGCATCTGGAATAATAATGAGCTTCAAGGATGAAGACCCTGGAGGGCTCCACTACTGACAGAAACACGCACACAAAAAACAGACATTTACCAAAATGTCTTATTGACAAGCCTCCAGATTTCTGCGACTTAATGAGTCCAAACTGGAGATTTTTTGTCGAGCCACATTAGTAATATCTTTATTTTTTATTATTGTGGAAGGGTATCAACACATTTATTTGTGTTTATAGGTTTTGGATTGGAATGAAACATTTCTACTAAGTCTGTACCACGTCCTCTCTCTCTCTCTCTCTCTCTTTTTTTTTTCTTTTTAAAAGGCTTATATTTATTTGTCTAGACACATGTACACTTTGGGAAGAGAAACCAGTGTAAAATGCACATCATTATATGCTAAAGTAACAGCTATGGTGCAAATTCAGTCTCGGTTGCGTTATTCAATTTTCAGTATATTTTGTAGTTTTGCTTCAAAGCACTCATTTTTTTWATTTTATTTCACGAGAAGCTAGCTATTCTGACAGATTTATTATTGAGGTTTTGCTCAAACACAAAATATAAGATTGGTTTAGGTGGGGTCAGTTTTGTCCAGCCTTTCCTATCATTTACAAAAGAATGAAAACAAGTTTCTCTCCGTGTCAAAGTTGACTTTTCGTATTGTTTCAGTCGGGTTGTGAACTCTTTAAGTTTTTATACAGACAACAATGTTTTTCTTTGCAACTCTAGATGACGGTGCTCAGCTCAGATAAAATAAACTGTGGCTGCAGCATGTGACGGTGAAGACTATGGCGTTTCATTCCTATAATTCTTTATTTCATTTTTTCTAGGGAACCAACYTGACGGATATCTGCACAGAATTGCTTCTTCATGGAAATCTTCTCAAAATCTCAGCAGGCAACATCCAGGAACGTGTCTTCTTTCTCTTCGACAACCTTTTAGTTTATTGTAAAAGGAAGTCCAGGTGAGAAAAGCTGCATTCAAAAAAAACTGCACATTAGCTGTGTGTCAAATATGAGAAAAGCAACAACAACAAAAAAACCAACAAAATGAAAAAATTACATTTTTTCCCTTTTGGCTAACCAATTGAAAAAGTCCAGAAACGGAAAAAAATCAGTGCAGACTGTTACATTCCTGTTAATATTGACTCATTATGGAGATATGTGCCAAACAGAAACACTCGTATACCTGCGTCTGAATGAGTGTGTGCATTACAGAGATGAGTTGTTGTTTTTTACCGTGTGGCACTGGCATCAACGGATGTTTTTCGCCCCTCAGCCTAACCGCAGAGTTGTGTTCTTTCCAAGGGTTTCTGGAAAGAAGTCCAGCAAGAGGACCAAGTCTATCAACGGGCCCCTCTATGTGTTCAGAGGCCGAATCAACACCGAGGTGATGGAGGTGGAAAATGTGGAAGATGGAACAGGTTTGTGTTTGCCCAGCAGCATATTACTGACTTGAGACTGTGTATACATGCATATACTGTATACTGCGTGTGTTCATGCAGGATTTATCTAAACAATCCCCTAATGTTGTTTTTTTCTGGTCAAGCTATTGATCTACTATGATTACTTGGTTATTTAAGAGTAATACATGTTACCTTTCATGCTAAATTTTAATCTTATATTGCAATTATAACCATTTTAGTTAAACATTAACAAAGACGTTATATCAAATGTCAGTTGATATGATATCTTTGGCAATCTCGCACAGTAGGGCTTGAAGTCTGTGTTTTAGATGCTACAACACCAAACTTTAGCTCAATATTTGTAGAATTCACTGAAGTATAGCCATTTTTGTGTACGCTGGGGGGGGGGGGGGGGGTATGCAAAAACCACTCTTTAGTCTTTAAATACATTTTGTTGTGTACTTTGAGTCTTGGAGTGCTGCAAAGATTTGGTTCATATTTTTCAACCTGTTTAGTTTTCTCTATTTTCTATGAAGTTTTCTGAACTATGACGTCACGGAATTTGCGACAGAACAGACATATAAGTTATGGACTTACCAACTACAATTTAGTGGTCTTATATGGTCATAAACCCCTCTGTCAAACTATAACGAACCAATCTATAAGCTGGAGGGTGTGTGGTTTGAAGTGCCTCATTTGCATTTAAAGAGGCAGCCTCAAAACGAGTTGATCTGAGACACTCTCAGAAAAGGGGCGGAACTTGTGGAGTTACAATAAGGAGGAATTCAGAGCAAAGCATTGYGGTTCCACTTTATATAGACCACAACTGAAGGATTTCAACGTGAAAAAGGATTTAAAAGCATCATGTGTCCTTTAAGGTTGATRAGCTGTAATTTTGAATGGTGTTGATTCCAAAATGTAATTACTGTAGTCGTATCTCCATTGATCCGAGACTGTCTTTAAAATTCATGAGATGTTTTGCTGACTCTACGGTCTGTCAAAATCATGATCAATTTCTGCCTTTGGTGGAAGGCAATAATCACTGCAGGCGATTTTCATACAATGCACACTTGTTTAATCTCCACCTTAACTGTTAACAAGTACCTGCTTCAGCCGCTGGTATGTGTGAAAAAGGTGCTGTTAGTTGGATTTGAATCAGATAGTTGTTGACAGTTTGGGTGGAGTGTCATATTTGCACCTAGTTTCCAACAGGATGTAGCTTGCGATGTCATGTACTGTTTGAAATGGCCTATTCAGTAACAAGTTGATGCGCTGATAAAAATCTAAGTGCAGAAGCAGCCTCAAACTAGACAATGTGCTCCGGTTGAGGTTGAGATAATGGGTCAAAGATCATCGAGTCTTCTGTGGACAGACGCTGATACGGTCTTTGCTCGGCTCTGTTTTGTTTTTGTGGTTTGCCGTGAGGCTTCGCTGGGCTCAGTGCACGTTGTTCCTCCCTCTCTCTCTCTCTCTCTCTCTCTCTCTCTCTCTCACACGTTTCCTCTTTTCTTTTTCTCTCTTCTTTATGCTGGCAGATTATTTCTGCAACTCACATGACTTGGGTTGGCTTCTGGTTGTCACATTGAAGCTGCTGCGAGGGAAACCACAAAGAAAAACAAGCCTCATTTGCAGAATTGAGGGGTCTCATTTTTAGAGCATAGATGATCTGATCACTAAGTGTGAACGTTGTAGAACAAGGGTGTGTCTGTTTTTTAAAAGGAAAAAAAATGCACCGAGTGTGATCTTTGTAAAGTTCTTACCTACTGATTCAGATTTCTCTCGAAGAACAGTGAACAGATTATTTCTTTAGGGTTTTAGTTGAATGGTTGACATCAAACTGGTAGTTTACAAAGTGCCTGCAAACGTGACTGTGGCATTAACTGAAGCACACGCAAACACACACATACTCTAAATAATTACATTATTGCTTTGATCAAAATGACTGTCAGTTTAAAATCTTAATTTTTTTGTTACGTTAAAGTTTTAAAGTGCCCGTGACATCAAAGTTTTGTAATAAATATGAATGCATYTTTGGAAAGATAACATCAATAACATATTGCAGAATAAATTTCAYGCCACTGAGAYGAACACTTATTGCRATAATTACATGGGAAGTAACAGGAAGTGATGTCAAAGGGGAAATGCCTGAATATGAACAGTGCGTTGCTACAACCACTGTTAGGAAGATTCTGATGTTTCTTGAGATTATTTTGAGTCAGTTTCAGTGCGAGATGAAGAAAARTCAGAGTTCAAATAAGATTGTTTCAATAAACAAAACCCAGAGAGTTAATTTTCTTTAAGAGCTCCCCTTTGATGTCACTTCCTGTTTCACTTTGGCTGAACCAAGTTCAAAAGAATATGTGCCATTTATGTGACAAAATAGGTAAAATTGTGTGTATTATGCCAAGTTTCTTAAACATAAAGATGTTTTCTTTGATTGGGATGTCACAGGCACTTTAATGTTGTCTGTTTAATCTTATTTTATCCATAATCTAGTATGTTTTCTTGTCAAATCAGCACACTTTACTTAGTATTTTACGCTTTTGTTTATCTTGCAGTAATAATAGAATAAATAGACTTAATTGACACCCAATTTGAATGATCCAGCTGTAATGCTGCCTGGGTGCCACTGGGGTTTAAAATCAAACTGAACACTTGTTTTGTGTCCGTCTCTATGCAGTTTCATTCTTTCTCAGAAAAGCAGAAGCGGCTCTGAGCGGGACCAAAAGTATCAAATCTATTTATATGACCTTTGAGCACGAGACTAATGCACCCCATTACCAGGGGCCATTCATTATTCAGAGGCTGCTCACCTGCAGCTAAATGGATGATGGGATTAGAACGTTGTACGAGGAGAGAATTTGACGAGTCAGTGAAAGAATGGTCCTTTTATTGCTTTTAAGTTGCATCCTGATGGTCTGTTTAATTGGCGTTTGAATCCGTCCGTGGGATTTTAAACTCTCTTCAGAGATGTCTTTCTGTTAACATCTTTACAAGCATGATCTGATTACTCTCATGGATGCCTTTACTTAAACCTGTAGTCAGTTTTCATGATCGCTGCCTGCTGAAGATAAAAAAAACGATAACCAGAGCGCCAATTTCAATGAAACACTTAGGAAGTAATTGTTTGATGTGCCACTAATTAAGCTTTGGAGTCAATCCAGTTTTTTCAATTACCGTATTTATTCAAGCATAATACGTTAAATTAAATCCATAAAATCGTCCATAAAGTTGGGGGTTGTACTATACTCGGATAAATATTTTTACTTATGTATTTTAACTGAAATATTGACTTCATTCACAAAATTATTGAGTCTGGAAATGAGACCATGTCGTAAAAAGCAGTTGAAACAAGCTCACCTCTGACATTCCTCCGTGCTTCAGAGCGAGATAATAACAAATCCAGGCAGGCGACATGATGTGAAAAAAAGGGGGRRAAAGTATTCCTMCACCTTARTAATGATAACAAACTAATGACATTAGCGTGTGACCGRGCCRCTCCTSGAMCAACAACAAACACMTGTTCGTCTGTAATGGCTGCCATCTACCAGTGTTCTGAAAAAGTTTGTATCCCTGAAAAAACGTTTCCCCACCAGAGGGGGTGCTCGCGAGTAGGAAGTAATCTGCTTTTCCCCCACAAGATGGTCCAAATCTCATGTGAAGTCTCTGACTTTTGTGTTGGCGCCTCCTGGTGGACTATGTGTAAAATACCAGAATTCACATGATGCTGCTACAGCTGATATATATTTGTTGTCAAAATACCTTTTAGTACATATGTTGTTAAAATAAAATGAACAGTCCAATGATCATTTTACTGATATGTATAAAGACTGCAAAGGCCGAAAAAATCTTGAAGTCTGTATGAAATTGGAGGTAGTTTGAGGATTAAATTTTTTATGCTTTTTAAGCTCAAAAAAGTGGGGGTGGGGGGGGTCGTATTATACATGAGATTGTATTATACATGAATAAATACTGTAATCACTTATTATCCAACGTGAAAAATGTTTGTAAATTTGGTATGGTAGTAGCTGCTGGTTGACATCAACAAATAGTCTGAGTGCTGTCATATTTCATAAGATCTAGCAATATAATATGAGAGTGAGAACTTGCTCCCTTTTATGTTATATGACAATTTAGTTTAAATATCCGGCATAATAGGCAGCCACTGATGTGTACCTGTTAAAGAAATGCTAGCTGTTTATTGTTATAAATGTATATTTGGTTTATGCCTTCAACAGAAAAAGCAAAACAAGACAGCGAGCTAAGCTACTGTAGATGAAAGCTTATTTGATTTTAGAGTTCTTGGTGATCAAAAAAGCTTTTGTAATATGGGTTTTAGAATCAAGATGGCTTGAAATTGTTTTTATTAGCAAAGCCTGAAAGAAGCTATAATACATCCTAGAGTTTTTTCTGTTTTTATGTTGGCCTTCCCTTTTTCTTAAATTAATTAATTTGCTTTTCAGCTGACTATCACAGCAACAACTACACAGTGACTAACGGCTGGAAGATCCACAACACGGCGAAGAACAAGTGGTTTGTGTGCATGGCCAAAAATGCAGAGGACAAGCAAAAGTGGCTGGATGCTATCCTGAGGGAGCGAGAGCAAAGAGAAAGTAAGTAATGATTTGTAAAGGCCTTTTTAAAAAAAAAAATCCTTCTTTTTATTTTTTATTCTCACTTGGAAGGCCGTTTCAACATCAAAGAGGTTTTAGAAGAAAACTTGTCATTAAATATTTATGTCGCACATCTATAAAACTGCCTGCTTCTCAACACCCGGGGAATTTTTTATTTCCTCCATTTACTTACTACACAGCAAAAATATATATTTTTATTGTTTTATTAATATCTGTTGAGACTGTATTTCCAGGAGTTAACCTGCTATCTTCTTACCATTTAGCACTTTACTCCTGATTGATCTCTTTTCATAAATAAAATAAATAAAAACWTACCTTTTTAGCAAAGTTCGCAAAGCGTGTGCACGGTAAGCAGTGTGCATGACTGCTGACCTGGTTTGAGTGTTTGTGTCGTACAGGCCTGCCACGATTAGTCGACTAGTCACGATTATTGTCGACTATTAAAATCGTGAACTAATTTAATAGTTGATGCGTCATTTTAAATTTTTTTTTTTTTTTTTTTTTTTTTTTTTTTTTGTCGTACTTTGTTTTTCCTCTCCAAACTGCTGCGGCACCTTCCACTGCCGCGTCTGCCTTTCTGTCCTTGACACACATGTGCAGTAGTGGTAATCAGGGCTGCCACAAACGATTATTTGTATAGTCGACTAATCACCAGTTAGTCGACTATAAAAAAAAAGTTAGAAATAAATTGATGCATCAACTATTAAATTAATTGTTGACGATTTTAATAGTTGACATAATCGTAACTAGTCGACTAATCGTGGCAGCCCTATAGGCATGAACCTGAAAAAAACATTGGTTGCCCTTGTTTATATGGCAAAGGCTTTTGGTTTCGTTACATTTTTTTAAAGTCTTTACTCATGGTGTGAAAGTTGGCTGCAAAACTCCATGTTCTTATATTGTGCAGCAAAAATGACAAAAAATTAAGCCTCAAACAAACGGTCCCTGTGCAAAAACAATATGTCACACCTGACACATTCTCAAACTGAAGAACTGGAACTTAAACTGGAAGATGAATCCACAGAAGAAGTAGAAGAAGACAAAATTGCCTACATTTTGATGTAAATGTACCAAAAAAGTTGTAGGAGAAGAAAGAGTTTGTTTTTTTGTCTGTGACATCAACTGTCCAAAACCTAAAACATTAATTGCATTTGCATAAAATCTATAGAAGATATCAAAATGTCAGTTCAGATAAGCAAACTACAACCTTTTAGTGACCTGTTTTAGGATTTGAATGGTTTTTAATAAAGTATCCAGGCGCCATAGAGGTCCAAAGAGACCTGAGTTTTCTTATCTATTTCACCAAATTCCCTTTAGTCACTTTTGTTTTTATTTGTGCCATTTGTTGTCAGTTTTGACTTTGTTGCATGACAGAGCCGTGTGTTTTGGTGTATAATTTGCATTTTTTATTACAAAACTGCGAGAAAAGATACATCATGAATTGTTCTTTATTTTAGTAGCAATAGTAATTAGCATTCCTAATTGTTGTGGAATTGCACAAAATGAAAATAAAAAAATTCACTAAAAGCTACACTTAATTAGTTAATTGTAAATAGGAGCCTTACCACTAATTGCACAAGTTTAAGATTTAGTAATGGAAATGGATATTCTTGGTTCTCCTTCGTTTGTTTTCCTTTCATCTTTTCACTTTCATCTTATACCTCGGAATAAGTTCCCACCTGTTCCACACCTGCCATCTGTCTTTATTCTGTTCCGTGCTGTGGACAGTGTGAAAGGCTGAGGCCAGATTTGTGGTCCGTTAATGGTTAAAAATCCAAACTTGATCCTGAAAGATTATATTTAAAGATTATTTGACTACATGCAAAAAGTACAACTGCAGTTAAGCTGCAGAATAACTGTTAATACTAATTGTAGCATTAGTGAAATGAATATTTATTGCTTTTATGAGTTTGAAATGTGATCCAAGCTTGGTTTTATCAGTATTTGTGTCTTGATTAAAGGGGTTCAGAGTACAAATGAGTCTGAAGGAGTGTGCTGCAGCTTTTGGTGTTGAGTTTCAGCCCGGTGGAAATCGACCTGAGGCAAACAGATGCCTGATCGGTCACAGATCACAGCTTCTCAATTCACTCCTCCTTCATTAYATTTTCAGACATATACTTTACTTTCTATGACTTTACTTTTCTTTAAACTCTCAGCTCTTGCACAGACTGCAATAACTTAAGTTTTTAATGCAATCATCTTGATACTTCCCCCTATTTGCTCTGTGTGTTGTGACTTTTGAAGTCGCTGTGTGTTCAGTTTATTTTCCCTGTATTTGACACGTCTCCTGTCATATATCCCCCTCCCCTAATGCACTTTCATTGTTCAACAACTGCCAGTTGGTGGTGTTGTGACTTGTCGCTGTTTTTAGTAAAATGTAAGGAAGTTGCTCAGGTCAAACAAAGTGTTACGGTTTTATCTTGTGCCAGTGAGCGCAGGAAGACGAGGGGCAGCTTAAGACGAGCTCCGACAGCTGGACCAGGAGGCTCTCCGATGGAGGCGGGGGCCCCCCGTCTGTTGTTCAATGACACTTATTGTTTAAGTCTACTCCAGCTGCTGCCAAATGTAATACAACCCCACCTCCATCACAGTGTGCCAGCGGAGATCTCTTAAGACTCACTGGGAAATTTAGTGTTAGAAAAAAATGCTGTGTAACTTCAATTGTTTGTTGTCAAGCTCCCACCCCATCACTCAAATGTTCAAATGGCTTAAATRTTTATATTTGTGTTGATTCTCGTGCTATCTAACTAGCAACTAGACATTAATTTCCTGTGAGAATGCTAGTGTGAATGCTTATTGCTGAAAACTTTTGCTGAAAGCTGCTGAAATGGACTAAAAATGTTTAATATCAAAACAGTTAATGCAAGTTCAGTTTGAAAACCTGGAAGAAGCATAAAAAGTTTTAACTTAGCAGAAAAGTTAAAAGGAGCAGAAAGATAGCTGCATAGCAGAAAAAGCTAAAATTAGCTTAAAAACAAGCTAAAGGTAGCAGACGCAAGTTGAAATTGGCACCCAGATGGTGAAAGGAGTATAAAAATGTCAACAAAGTAGAAAAAAGTACAAAACAGTGATCAGTTGTTGTTAAATAGCTAAAACCAGTCAAAACGTGCAGTAAAACAGCTAAAATTTAGCTGGAAATTCCTAAATTAGAATAAGGAAACATAAGGARCACAGGTTTGCTGAACTRAGCAGAYAAAAGCTAAAATAGCCACCAAGATTTGAAATTAGCTTAAAAAGCTAACTTTAGCTAATAACGRCTGAACATTAGCTGAAATTGCAGCAAACAGCTGAATATATCAGAAAGCAACTGTAGGAAGCAGAAATGGCTCAAATTAGCAGAAAGAAAAGTTATGTTCTCTATCAAAAAAGAAGAGAATAGCAGAAAGAAGAAGAATTATAGCTAAAATAGCAGAAACATGCTAAAATTAGCAGACAGAAGCTAAAATTAGCACAGGGAAGTTAAAAAGAGCAGAACCAGAGCAAAAGGTTTAAGGTGCTGTAAAGATTTAGAAACATTTTGAAGGATTTTAGGATGTTGAAAACATCTCCATTCACCTTAAATGGAAAAAATGTGGCTGAAAAGGTGAAATAGCTAAACAAGTAAAAAAATAGCTGAAATACTAAAAGTCATAGCCATAATGTCCTGAAGAAGCTGAACGTTTTGATATATGAATTTAAAAAAAGCACATCAAAACAAAACTGAGATACATGCTAAAAACTGTACAAAAGAAAAAAAAAGATCTCAATACTAGTGRTCATAGCTCTGTTTCAAGGATGTTAGAAATTAAATTTTAAAAAAGGAAGCAACAAATTTGAGAAATAACTGGGTGGAAGATTAAGTCATCTTTTTTCCCCGTATTCATATATTTGTGCAACTTAAACRTCAACTGGGTCTGTTGAGACTGTAAGAGATTTCCTCAAAGCATAGCCACTTCAAAACTTATTTATCCTTTTTTTTTGCTGGAGTTTTATACAGAATACAAACTTTTTCAAACACATTATGGCTTGTAAAACTGAGTACTTATGTTTTGAGTTGAGAGGCTTGATGTGGTGCTCAGCCGAGTTGAGCCGATTATGGAGTCCTATTGAAACAGAGTTGAGTTTCATGTGTCAGAAAGTCTCAGAGTCCAGTTCAGAAGTTCATCAAAGCCCACGATGAGGTTAAGCAGCTCAAACACTGAAGTGGTTTTACTGGGGCAGCCRGAACTACAATGGGTCCTCACATGTTCTGCTATACATTAGAGGAATAATTGTTCACAAATCAACACTGAAACAAAACCTAAACCACATTGAACTTCACTTACTCTTTAGAATCAGAGGCATGTTGTGGCTGATCCAAGCTGTAAATGTTTTGTTTTCGACTATAAGCCTTTTGTACAATACATGCTAGATGATCCATGAAAAGACCCGTTTGCATCCTCTAACAGCTCTGTGACATGCATTTGCCTTTTGGATCTGATGAATTTAAATAGCCTCAGCCAAGTTAAAATCTCTGGATCTGTTTTATTTTTCTTGGCTGAGATTTTGTTTGCACATTCATTTCCTTTCCCATATATTTTATTTTGTAAATCAACTTTCGCCCCAACAATGTCTCAGTCCATTGGTTGTAAATTCAGTAAATGTGACAAAATCTCTTGGATCTGGCTTATTTCTTTCCTCCCCTTCTTTTTTTTCTCTCTCTCTCTCAGGTTTGAAGTTGGGAATGGAGCGAGACGCCTACGTGATGATAGCAGAGAAAGGGGAGAAACTTTACCACATGATGATGACCAAGAACAGGCACCTGATCAAGGATAGGCGCAGGAAGCTCAGCATTGTGCCCAAGTGCTTTATGGGAAAGTGAGTTTCTTTAATTCCTCAGCGTCGTTTTTCAAGAGTGTGACGGGAACGTTTTGCTGTTCACGCGGAGAACTTTACAAATAGTTACATAGGATCAGCAGGCATTCAAATAAGCTGGAAACCAGTCTCCCCACCAAGTCTTGGCAGATTGCCTGAAATACTTATCCCTACTTTCTCTTGTCTGTAATGAGGTACTAAAGAAAAAGGCACAAACAAGAGTTTTAAAATAAATTCTGTATGTAAAAGAAAGCCAGTGGATAGATGCAAACACAGGAGGTATACTGTCTCTTCTTTTCCTGCTACCTGTTAGGAGTCTAGCAGCAGAATTTACAACAGATTTCATCCATTTAATTAAATTTTAACTAACATCTAGATTCCTGGCATGGCTCTGAAGATTAAATGATTATGGCTACAAGTGGGAAGCTTGATCTACAGAAGCATTTGGAGGGGTAAACATAATCACCTCAGACTTCATAYAATTCATCATAAGACAGTTAAACTCAATCCATCATTTTACTTTTTTAAATAAGTTCAGAGTTGATGTAACAGATGTGGGCTCATCCGGACTTAAGTTCATATAAAACTGTGTGTCGTCTGCATAACATAAAGTATTGTATTTGCTGGAAACTGCTCCCAAAGAAAACATGTACAAAGAGAATAAAATTTGTCCAAATATGGATCCTTGAGGAACTCCACTCTTGACAGGAGCAGCAGAAAAAGAGAAGTTTCTCGAATTTACAGAGAAAGATGGATCTGATAAGTACGAAGTGAATCATTGAAAGGCTGCACTTTGACAAAGGCGATTTAAAAATATAAGGTGGTCAGTAGTATTAAAAAGCTTCACTGAGGTATAACAAAATTAAAATAGCACATTTACCACTGTCTAAGAAGAGGAGCTGGTCATTGTAGACCTTAAAATAAGTACGTTCTGCTTGACTGCACATGCATTTGCATGTCTTCACTCATCCTTTTTCTTTTCTGTCAGATCATTTTCTGTTCTCATAAAGAAGTCGTATTTTATCTCACAAACTGTTACTGACATAAACTGAGATTTAGAGCAGGAGTTCTTTTGAATTACATTCTTTGACTTTTTTTTCTGTTTCTATTCCCCCTTTTGGTACTTTTCCCCCACCCACTCCTGTTTTTTACCATTTTATCATCTCTTACTAATTATCTCCCGCTTTTCTCGCTATCGTTCATTTCCTGTTGGTAAGTGTGCCTTTCATTATCTGAGCATTTGTCTTTCCGATTAAATTACCAATGGGCACAGTTTGAATAGTTATTGCATTATAGAGAGACACTGATTGCCGGTTTGATATCACCCTGTTGACTCTGTAACCTAATTTCATCAAGTGTCTGTCATCCATAATGAAAAATAGCCATTGTTAATGCACAGATACGTTTTTGTGGCTGTGCCAGTGGTTGGGATTTAAATAGATATACAGTCAAAACTTATAGCTTTTTATTTCGTTGCCAATACCTTTTTTATGCCACAAGTACCCCTCAGGCACAGAACAGATCCTTTTAAGTTTTAGTTATTCAAGTTCATATCTGGGTTAGCTTCTGTTCACTTCGCTTTTAGCCCCTAAATGCATTTTTTGTCATAACCTGCAACTCATTTCCTGCTCAACATTTAAATCTAAGGAAAGTTTAAATCTTGCTCTTGTAAATAAATTAGCAGGAAAAAGTTCAGCAAACTCAGGCTACACAGCTCAAAGCACGCACCTGGATAGCTGCTCGAAGCGTGTCATTAATTTTGACAAATGTATTTTCTGTGCCTCAGACGGACAAAAGGACTTGTCAGTTTGCTCAAGGTGCCCACAGCTTCAACGTGAAAGTACGCACAGCGCAACTGAACTGTATTCAAACACAAACAGGTGGTTTCACGCCTTTAGATTGGCCGTGCAGTCAGGTGCATTTATTTWTACATCATGACTTTTGAAAAGCAACTCTACACATAACGCCCAATTTCTCCCATCACACACGGCTCAGAATGGTTTCAGCTGTGGTGAGTTTTGTTTCAGGATTAATGCTCACAAACACACCAACCCTCTCCAATTCACTGTGAACGATTATCTGAGGAGGTGATTTCATTTAGGAGCATGAAAGACGAAGACCGTAACATTTTCTCAGCGGCCAAGACAACAGAGCTGAGGGGCTTAAATATGGATGTGTGTCCAAACAGATATTGTATAAGGATTATCTGTGGGGAAGATGATTTGCATTCACCACCTGTACCTGTGGTCCAAGCAGGCCATTAAAATACTGTAATTCCTTTCATTCTGGAAGAGTAAACAACCTCTGCATAAATTACCTCCCCACTGTGTCAACATGTTGCATTGCCCAAAGCTCCCAGAGGACACCCAGGTCAGCTCAGATTTAAAAAGAATATATTTCCCTGGTTTGGATCATGTGGGGGAACTGAGAACCRTAGACTTTGCTTACAAGACCTACGAGTAAACTGTAAATTATTCTTGGGTAAGTCGTTTTTTCTGCACGTTCCCCCGAATCCATCAAGCTGTTTGGTTTAACTCCCCTYAGGTACATCACAAACAATAAGCCAGGACTCGGAATCTGGACCACAATAGATTATTAGAGGTTTTTAAATCACTATTATCATTTTTAATCTGATTTTCTTTGGTGCAATATAAGTCAGACAATATCCTAAGGTGAGTTTTGTAAGAAAAGAAAAAAACATAGTCTAAAAGGGAAACAAATGTATTCCTGTATGTATTAGCTTTGTCAAGTTCGTATCTACATCGGACTATTATTGTGACGGGCAATGAGTTTAATCTGCATGTGAATYTATCGTACATAGTGGAGCTTCTCATGCAAAGTCTTAGAAACTGCACATTGTGTTTGTTTTTTTAATTGAGAAAGCTTTAACTACAGAATAGAGGTCCAGTTGCTTTGTTTGTAATTTATTTTATTTACCACATCCTGAATGCCTGAGAATCTACCCCAGCTTACATCAGCCATAAGAAATAACCATGATCTTGTTCTATAAAAAGGAATATTTTCCTACCAAGAGTACAAAAGTCTCTTTCAACTGCAGACCGAAGATTTTATTAAGACCAAAGGGTCTTGTGGTTTTACATCCAGTGTAGGAGATCTGGACACAATGTTTAAAAAGGTAGTCCTGTCCTGGTTTCCAAATTGTATAAAAGAGAAACATGGTCTGGAATATGATGCACATAATGAAACAAGAGTTTAAGGGTGAATTCTTGTTGTGTTCCCTCAGTGAGTTTGTGTCGTGGCTGTTAGACAGTGGAGAGATCAGTAACGCTGACGAAGGAGTCAACCTGGGACAAGCCTTACTGGAAAATGGCATCATTCATCACGGTGAGACAAATAAAAATCCTAATTTCTGTTTTGTTTTGTGGCTTCTTCTTTACTCCCTATTTTCTTCAGTTTATCGTTTTATCCTCTTTTGTAGATTTTATTCAATTTGAATGCTTTTATTTCTCCTATCATCGTGCTTTTCTGTTCTCTTTTAGGCAATTTCTATCAGTTTCTTACTCATTCGTGACATGTATAAGACCAACATCTATGACTGTGGAGCCTGCCATGACCTAAAGTCTTGGGTCTGGTCATGATTTTTCTTAAAATGTGTCTCATTATTTCCACTTTACTGATTTTTGACTTTCAGGGTGGCACTCACAGGTTCCCCTTCTTGAATTATGCATTAAGAGATGAAACCCACACACACACATCCCCCCAAACACATGTATAATGTATGAATGCAGTTGTCCAGGATGTTTATACACACTGCAGTAGGAAAAATTTGCTGAAACCCAGTGTTCATGTTCCCTAATAGCTGTGAGAAATCCGTAGAGATCCTGCCTGACARGAGCTTACAGCCACTGACGACACGGAGGACTCTGTGGGGTTGCAAGAAGACGTGGGCCAACTGGAGAAGTTCAGGCCTCGCAGGCAAAAAACGAAGGCGTCATGAGCTAGTCATCGGAAAGGAATCGTTGGTTTTGTGTTGTAACGTAAATGAAAGACAGCCCGCCTCGTTGATCTCAGAGTACATTTTGTCCAATTAGGTGTGCTTGTTCGAGTCGCTCCAACAAATACGTTCATACTTCAGTGTTTACACTTTTGGCGTCCTCTTTGCTCCAAGGGTAATGCAGCAATTATTTCCACCTATGTTAAAATCTCTCGTTTGACACTTTACAACAACGGATTCTTGAGTTGCATCTCTTCGCACTTCAAGTCCAGACAGAACCGGCAGCTCGTCTGAGTGGATGCCAGATTGTTGTGGTGGAACCAAGCAGCCTCTGTTTGGAAGATTTGACTTATTCRGTCATGTTCTTGTCTAACGTTTTCAGCTTGCTAGACTTGTTTTCAAAGTTTTGTGCCTATTAGTTTAAACAGGGAGATTTAATGAGGATTAGGAGCTGCTGCTTGTTGTTTCTTTGACATGGAAAGTAATAAGTTGTTCCACACATCAAAGAAAGCTTCCATTCCAGACTTACCTGTTACAGTGATTATTGTAAGATTTGCATGTTGTTTTTCTTTGACCAACAAAAGTAAGCGACAATGCTTTTTTTTCTTAGACTTTTGCCCCTTATCTGTTTTATTTACCCTGTTACCCTCAAGACATTAATAATAGAAAATGTTTTAAAACAGATGCAAAATGAGTTGCATTCGTTTCCTTTAGACGTTTAATGTGTTCAATGACTGGCTGTTTGTGGTCTTTTTTTCCTTTCTACATTCAGAAATAATCCAAAAAAAGCAGCTTTATTTGCTTTAAATATTCTACTGTCAAACATAAGTCGAGGGGACACCTTCAATATGTCACCAGCCTTAAATCACCTGGTGCTCCAACTAAGAGCTCAGTCAGAGTGACCTTTTCTTTTGCTGCTGATATTTCAGTGTCCGACAGGCACCAGTTCAAGAATGAACAGGTGCTGTACCGCTTCCGCTACGATGACGGCACCTACAAGGCTCGCAGCGAGATGGAGGACATCATGTCGAAGGTAAATATAATTGTGCTTCTCAAAAACTAAAGTGTTGGATATTTTGTGGCTGATTGACTGAATATTAGATGCAGCCTTATATCTTATACCTAGTGATTGATTGTCATTTACTTTAAAGAGGATTCAACAAGTCTCTATTTATTATGTGCCTCACTCCAGCAGGATAAACATAGAATTGTTTATGTACTAACATTTCAATTATGACGTAAAAGGAACCACCCCCAAGGGGTGTGGCCAGGGTTTTGATAAGTATTATGAGATCATGTGATTTGGGGCCATTAGATTCGGAACCTCTTGGTGAGATGAGTCTTTAGATCTGAAATAAGCATTTAACTGAGAACTATTTGGTTTTCTGCATATTATCTGAGGATCCAGTTTGACCACTTTCTTACAAAAGGGTAATGGTTTTCTGTCTGAGGGGTAAATTATAAAGAGAAATGGTAGATCTGCAAATGTTTGACCACCATTTGAGTTCCAGGCCTGAACCACTGGTTTATATCATGGATGCTGTTGCTTCCTACAGCGTGCAGTTTTAAAACATTCTTTTAATGTGTGAATTTAAAAATCACCTTTATGTTCATGCATATTGCCTTAAAGGGGAYATGTCACGCAAAATCCATTTTTTTAGCAGTTGAAATATTTCTGTTGTGTACTTAGTGTGAAGCATCTCCTTTGGATTTAAAGAGACAGCCTCAAAACGAGCTGATCTGACACCTGTGAAAAGAGGTGAAAGAGGGGCTTGTGGAGTTACAATAAAGAGCAATTCAGACCAAAGYGTTCCACATTATRTAGACCCCAACTGAATGATTTAAATGTGAAAAAGAAGGATTTAAAAGCATCAGATGTCTCCTTTAAAGTCCTTTACTGAACATAAGCAATAAAACACGTCGGGCATGTTTGCCAATGTTTGGAGGTAAGAAATTACGGCATTCACATTTCTATCCTAAAATGATAGCCTCGGGGTAACTTTATTCAAACTCTTAAGTTCCAGCTTTTGTTCATGACTGTACTTGTTTATCCAAGGTGYGTACGATCTATGACTCAGCAGTTGTGCTCTCTTGTCTTTGCAGGGCGTCAGGCTTTACTGCCGTCTTCACAGCCTGCACACTCCAGTCATCAAGTAAGCACCTGCCCTCCTCTTCCTCCTCCTCCTCTCCTGCTTTTTCTTTTACTCCCTTTCCCTCATATGCTAATGTGTCTGCCCTCCAGGTGCATAAATGCATATTCATGGGGGGCTCGCATTCACCTGGCCTCAACCCTTTCTGTAATGACTGAACAGTCTCTGCCGCGAGTGACAGCCTTCAAATGTGTTTCTTCTTTTAGTTCAACCTCCTGTAGGTTTATTCGTCTCAACAGTCAGCGCAGGTTAGGTTTGTCAGGGTTTCAGGACGTTTTAATTAGAGAAAAAAAAGCACTCAAGGACCCACCTATTGTGAGCGTTCAGTTCTGGTTTAGTTGAACGCAGATTAATGAGTTACTCCAGGTCATTTATTTAGCAGAAGTGCAAATAAAAAGACACAATTTAATCTTTTTAATAGCTTTATTTCTCCTTTTGCTCTTCCTGCCTTCATGCACATTAATTCTCTTGCATAAAAGTGCAGGAACCCTGCACTTTTATTCAACAAACTGCATGGGTTTAACGCTCTGTTGTGCTAAAACATCATTCTAGGTAAGGATTTGCAATTGCAACAAACTGCAAAGTTTTCTAAATTGAATCAAACCAAAATGTTTCATGAGAGGTTAAATTAAGAGGAATCTGTTATACCTTGAAATTCATTAACTAAATAATAATAATAATAATAAAAATCAGTGAAATTGAAGAGAATATTCCCACTTACACAGACCCTACAAACGTTTTCTGTCTTTTCCTTCGTCTCTCGCTCACTGATTGAAGGGCGCAGGGTTGCCATCGGAGCAAACAAAGAGCTTTTGGTCCAAGGACAAATCTTATTACCACACAAAGGCGATTCCTCTGCCTGCCTGCCTGCCAGTTATTATATAACACGACCTTCCTTTCTCAGTCTATTGCTTTTGCTATTGTAGCAGCGAATAATTAGAAGGTTTAAATGTGATATTGATTTATGAATAACAATAATAATCATCTCTGCTTTATTAAATTTGGAGACGGACAAAGCCTCTGTTATTTTATTCTGTGTAAGAGTTCCCCTAAAGTAAATTGCTCATCAGCTGATAATTTTAGTTTTGTTTTCAGTAGAACACATCTGCAAAGTTGCTCAATTAAGATAGAAAACTAAAACTWTACCTTACTTTTAAAGTAGTTTACAATGAACAATAAGTTAATCTAATTAAACCTGTGGTTACGTCTTTACAGGGACAGGGACTACCATCTGAAAACCTTCAGATCTGTTGTCCCTGCCAGTAAGCTGGTGGACTGGCTTATCTCACAGGTAACTATGTATTACACAAAACACCAAGAATATTTTGTTTTTTTATATATTATGAGTGTTTTAATTCGACAGATGTGCGTTTCAGTTATTAGAATGAAATTTAAGCTTTTTCTTGTTAAGGGAACATGTGCAAAATTCACTTTTTTTACCCGTTAAATGCATTTTGTTGTTTACTTGGAGCGTGGTGGGAAACACATCGTTTGGATTTAAAGAGGCAGCATCAAAACGAGTTGATCTGAGGCACACCTCAAAAATAAGGTGAAAAGAGGGGCTTGTGAAGTTACAATAAGGAGGAATTCAATCMAMATCATTGAGGTTCCACTTTATGTAGACCCCAGCTGAAGGATTTAAATGTGAAGGAGGATTTAAATCATGATGTGTACTGTTTAAGGTTGAAAACAAGAATTATTCTTTTTATTCTGTACTGAAAGACTTTAGTAATATAAATTTAGTAAAATATATTTTGTTAACTGCAAAAGAGTTATGACAGCGTTCCCATGGATCATTAAAGTCTTAAAAGGCCTTCAGTTAGCCTTAAAATGTCTTAAATAAACCTTTCAGATGTCTTACAATTAACATATTTTAAGTAGAATGATTGTAATTAATTTAAAATATTGAAATAATTGGTAACATTTATTTATTTTTTGAAATAATTTACTGAATGCCTCTTGCAGCTAGTTGTTTTGTGTTAAAATATTAAAAAAACATAATTTCAAGTGGCATTAAAGTCTTAAATTTAACTTATCTTAAGTTGTAGGAACACTATGAGCTCTTTGCCATATTTAAATAAACATGGGACAGTTCATTTATAAAACAATCATTTGTGTCTTAATTGGATTTGTTGTTCAGGTAAACAGATTTTAACGCTGAATCCRCCTCGTCAAAGTTTTTATTAGACGTGTAGTTATAGACGTGTGTTTCCGAAGCTCCCCGTTCAAACTCAGGTGGTGTGTTGAGTGTGAGGAGGTGTAAACAGGCATTGTGACCGACTGTGTGCATCACTGATGTGGTTTCCCAGGGCGACTGCTCGAACCGAGAGGATGCTGTGATGCTGGGAGTGGGGCTCTGTAACAGCGGCTTCATGCACCACGGTCAGTTCACTCCTCCTTTACAGACRCATGCAAAAAGACACTAAGATTGTCTTTTTTTTGTCAGCTTCTAATAATTTGCTTTTCTTTTCATACATAAACATCTACATTTCATTAGCTTTCTTGCCTTTTTTCATTCATCCCTTTGTAGTGATTTCATTTCGGCGCTGCTGTGTTACATCATTTTGGCCCTAACTTGCCCTCAGGCGGTTCTGCYGTCAACCCACAAGAATTTAAAACTGGTTTTGCTTCTCATACGCCGTCATAGGATGAAAAAAAAAATCAATAAGTCGTAAATTTTCAGTCTAAATTCTGTAAACCTCACTGACCACATCGTAGTGGAGCGGATTTTGGTCCTTCAGGCCAGAATGTTGAATCCAAACAGGCTTAGCAGTGTACCCTAACAGGAATTGTTTGTCTTTTCTACATGGCCGTCTGGGTCAGTCCGCTGAACCACRTCCACTGGTTAAGACCTATAATTGAATCGACCGTGTGCTCGGTCCGGTGTATTAAGTGAAAAGTGAGACTCTTGATAGACTTGGTGTTAAATTATTTTCGAAGGGATACAGTGACGACATTTAATCCTTTCTTTATGCAGGCTGTGAAGTCTTTGAGTCTTGAATGAATCTGCGCTGATGCTCTTAGCATCYAAAGTTTAAATTCTTAAAGGCTCACAGATTGTGTGTAAAACACAAACACACCCAGAGGATAATTTAATGACACGTCCTTTACTTCCACTTTAACACAACTCACCATCTGCTTGAAGCCGTCGCCCGCTCTCCCCTTTTCTCCCGACTTCATTCAAGGTGATGACCTCTGTCTTCTCAACCTGTCTGCACTTCTCACCTCCACCCAGGTCACTTTCTTAAAAACTGTAGTTAGCACATCTGCTCCTCAGACYGTTTTTTTTAAACTTGTATCTTTATTTTCATGCTTGCTTTTTCTCATTGGAACAGTGCTCTGTGTGCACTGTTTGAACCTGCTGCAGACTATTTTTTGGTAACTCTACGTACAAAACCAGGTACATTTGTCATATTTCATGTAGAAGCCTTGTTACGTATGGAGGACCGAAACTGGCATAGTTAGAAATAAAAGCAGAAATATTAAAATGAACTTGATATTTATTTTTCAAGCTTATTTCCAATAAATGATGTATTTTAGAACATAATTTATATTTTACTGTTCTTAAAAAAATATATATTTTTTGTTTTTCCCTTAATTTGTTCATGCATCTGTGTCTCTTAAATGATTATATTTAATCTTTTTTATATATATAATTTTTCTCTCACGTCTTTTTATTTCCATGCATTGTTTTTTACATTTCTCTGTCTCCTGTATTTACATTTCCTTATGCATTTCTGCCTCACTATGCAAAAAAGGTGGGCGGTCCTTCTTGGGTCAGCTCCTCTCCTATTGGTCAACAGACAGGAAGGAGCAGGATCCRTGTGCAGATCAACTGTGCATGCTTGTACTGCTTTAGTTTAGCTTAACACAAGCATGCACAGTAAATTTATTAGAACTAAGCAGGAAAACTAAATATGAAGGTCAGTTAAATTATAAAACATGAGCTAAAGTTCTCCTTTTTAAATTTAATTTGTGCATTTTAAGTGCATTTATTTATTTATTTATTGGTCCATTTATATATTTCTGCTTTTATTTCTTATTATGCCACTTTTGGTCCTCCACAGTTAAGAAACAGGGTTTAATCTGTCCAAAACCTTAATGGSATTTGTATGTATGTAAACATTAGCATTTTGAACCACATTTTTCCCTCCAGCACCGCTCTATTCACAGCGTTAACAGATATGAAAATTCATTCAAAACACTGTTCAGTGTTAAAGATTGACCCTGCGTCAGTTTGCATGCTGATATTCATGTTTTACTGCTAGAAAAAATTAGAAATTGCTTTTGAACTTGCTGTTTGCTCACAACAATTTGTTTAATTACTGAGCAAATACTTAGTTTTTCGTATTTCATAGCTTTTAATAAAGATGCAAAATCAAACTTTTTATCTGCGACAAATAATCGACCTCAGCAGCTTGGGTTTTATTTGCATTCAAATAATGATTTAACGGCACAAATATGTAAATGATTAAACTTTAACAGTTCCCAGATTGGCACATCCCTCAGTTAAATACATGGTGGTGTTAAAGTATTTAAGGCTCAGAGGAAATAAGGAGGAGCATTCAGAAATAGTTTGTGTTGGCAGGAGGCCACGCGAGTGGAGGTGTGGTGGAGTGGGTGTGTAATAAAGTGGTGAAGGCTGTGGATCAGCGTTGCGTGGCAGATGTTCCCCAAATCACTGAACAGCTGAGTACCTTTGGTGSTCAGATTTGCCTAAACAGGCCCAGTGGCCTTTAGGGGTCACACACCTAAAAAGAAAACAAACAACTCATCTGGGATTAGGAAACACACGAGGTGAAATTTGTGCCTCGAGTCACAAATTTCATTCACGGTGAAAGATTGTAAAATAGCACTCCTAGTAACGAGGGTCAGCACGAAAAGTGTTTGATTTATTTGCTCTCACCTGATTGAGGGATTTTCACAAACACAGAGAGAGACTGGCTTTGACCCAGATGTGATTTGGCTCCAGATGTTCTAACATAGTCCGTTAATGAGCAGTTTAACCACTGGCTTCACGTCACACTCCTTCAGTTCTACAAACTCCTGGGTCCACGCTTCAACACGACCACAACGCACCTTACATGACCGATAAACACGTAATCACGCGGGATTAAGTCTGTGTTGTTTTTCTGCAGCTGCTCCTCACGCGCATGTCTCTCTGTCCTGCAGTCTTGGAGAAGAGCGAGTTCAAAGACGACTCGCAGTTCTTCCGTTTCTACGCCGATGAGGAAACCGAGGGGACCGGCACCAAGAGCAAGCAGCTCCAGCGAAAYGACTTCAAACTCATAGAAAACATCTTGGCCAAGTCCCTCGTGGTGAGCTGAACCTTACGCGTTTACGTTTCCGCTTCCGCTTCTGCTCACTGATGATGTAACGCGGGAATTCCCGCGTCCTGCTGAGAGGAGTAGCTTTATGCTCTCRTTTTGATGATGATAAAATGGCTGAATGCATCTTGAGAACAATAAACGTGGCACACAGATGTGCTAATCCTCTGCATTAGAAAGCTTTGTCTCTACCACACACACCCACACACACACACACACATTGGTTTTTCTATCCTCATGGAGACTTTGCATTTATTTCCTAACCCTGACCCCTAAGCCCAACCTCACCTCAACTCTCCTTAGTCYTGAACCTAACCCCAAAGCCAAAATTAGCATCTGTACCTGTTGGGGCCAGGCTTTGGTCCCCACAAGGCTGTGTTTGTCTGGAAAATGGTCCCCATGATGTAGCAAATACATACACAAAAACATGTTTTAGTGGGAAACAATGGGTTATTATGTAGCGAGGTAAAAACAGACTACAAACTTCTTTCTGGTTATAAATGCACAATTGGCACAACTTTTTCCCCTCAGTTTCTCAGCCAAATGGTGTGTGTGTGTGTGTGTGTGTGTGTGTGTGTGTGTGTGTGTGTGTGTGTGTACGTGTGTGTGT
>NW_013952530.1:1327500-1329510 GCF_001266775.1 Austrofundulus limnaeus | reverse complement strand
TGTGTGTGTGTGTGTGTGTGTGTGTGTGTGTGTGTGTGTGTGTGTGTGTGTGTGTGTGTGTGTTCACAACACCCTCACCTTCCTTTGTCTCTCTTGGGTTCATCCTCTTTGTCATCCTCTTGGGTTAGGTGCCACTTTGGCAACAGTTTTGAATTTGCTGTGATCAGTGTGCATCCTAATAAGTGTTTTGTTGTGAATTTAATCACGTTATAATCAGCTGAATTGACGAGGAGTGGTATCTCTGCTCTGCTGATGTTAAGAAGAGATAAAAATAGTGATGAAGATCAGTAGTTTCACTCTAGATGAGTACAGTAAATAAGATTTGTAAACAGCAGCAGTGCAAATTTAAAACAGCCGTGATTCAGTCAGTGTTGCAGATATTGACCTAATGTTAGGTGTGATAGTAGCTGTTACTGATTCCCAACACATATTTTATGCACTAACAAATAAGATCTTTGTTTAAAAATTTGCCGTTACATAGTTGGAGTTAAGTCTCTGAACAATTTGCACATCTCATTCTTTGTTTTGTACCATGAAACCATAGTAATCTATTTATAACTGATGCAGTTTGTTTGTTTATAGCATATGGAAGCTAACTATATTTGTTTAGTCTATAGAAAGTAGGTCAGTGTGCATTGTTCTGAATTCAGCAGACTTTTTTTTTAATTCTAGAAGCTGAAACTGAAAAYGAGCTGTTTATTATCCTCCAGAAACCAATAGGCATCACTAGCATCCTTTTGTATGTCAGAGTGGGAAGTGGGCGTGCTGTCTGGCCTTCCGCTAGAAGTGGAAAAGGTTTTTTCCCTGATTAGCGGAATCAATCCCCCTCCCTCCMTTCTTATTTTCTAGCCTATTATTGAATTGAAGTGCAGGAACTCTTTATTTACCTCAGTCATATCTTCTGTAACAAAAGGGATCGCCATCTTATCAGGGCTTTGCAGCAGGAAGATGGCCCCTGCAGCCTAACTAATGGAAGTGCCTTAATGGGCTCGGCGATGATGTTTTACTAAGCCTTCGCTCCACAGGGGAATAGAATATGGGGACCAGTGAACACAATACAAGACACTTGACATGCAGTGAAAATCAACCAACTGCTAAGTGGTTTCTGATGGCGTGTGAACTGTCTGAATAAAAGACCACCCTGATTTTTATTTTTTATTTTTTAAGTGAAACTTTAAGGACTCCCTGTGGGGAAGTGTCGACAAATTCCAAAATAAATGTAAACAAGCTTCCCTTTGCTAATTGCTTATTTATGATGCTAGACTAATAAAAACACTGATGGTCAGTTAGGTTTAGTGTAAATGTAAGTAATGAGGTGTTTTTATTCTTTCCTCTTTGTGCCAGATTCATCCCGAGGAGGAGGACTATGGCTTTGAGATCGAGGAGAAAAACAAGGCCATTGTGGTGAAATCTGTCACCAGGGGATCACATGCTGAGGTAATGGTCAACAAAACGCGCACAGTGTGCGTTCTTCCCGCCACAGGGTGTTAGTTCCAGTAGGTAATGGCTGTCTACTGTTTTGACGGCTGCTGTCAGTCTCCCTCTGGCCCTTTTTGCAGGAACTCCGCTCCGATTGGCTGCAGAGTCATCGCTACGCTTACTCACATTACCTTCAGACAAACTGCACACATGCACATCGTTGCTCCTTCAGAGCAGTTTAAATATAGACAAAACCTGTTTTTAAAGAAAATAACTCGCTTTAGCTGTATGAGTTTGTTACATCTGTGGTTTCTGTGACAGCTGTGGCAGATGTGTTTTACCTGAACAAACCATTTTTTAAATATAATTTCAAGAACACATGAATGAACCAATTATTTTGCCACTATTCCTGTCATTTTATCACATCTTATGTGACTCAGTCTTAAGGCCCTGTCACAGTATGAAGTATTAGACAACTTATGAAATGTTTGGAGACCTCTACATTGAAGATGGAATTAAAAAAAAAATCAATTGGAAGCCTCTTTCAGGCATGTACATCTATAATGCTAACAAACTGATCAAATATATAAC
>NW_013952530.1:1321876-1327490 GCF_001266775.1 Austrofundulus limnaeus | reverse complement strand
ATCTATCTATCTATCTATCTATCTATCTATCTATCTATCTATCTATCTATCTATCTATCTATCTATCTATCTATCTATCTATCTATCTATCTGCATACCTCTGCCTTTTATGCCCCTTTTAGCTACTGTTAAGCTAAATAGCCTTTAGCTTCAGCTTTGCTAATTTTATTGTTTTGCTCATTTCAGCTTTTAGCAACAGTTTGGCTAACATTCGCTACAGTTTTGCTAATTTTAGCATTTAGCTGCTATTTTGCTATCTTTATCGTTTGGCTAATTCACTGTTCTGCTCGAATGAGCTTGTTGTAACATCTGCTTGTTTTAGCTTCACCATTTAAGTCTCTGCTTCTTCAGATTCACTGCAGCAGGACAGAAAATGCAGGTTTTTTTTTTTTTTGTTGTTGTTGACACTATTTTCTCTCACAAATTTGTGATTTACCAGTAGGTTTCTTCTTATTGTCCGTTTTGTTAAACTCTTTTCTACATCACTCCTGTCCATAATCACTTTCTGGATAATCTCTGCCGTCTTCCACGACATTAAGCCCTCAATCCACGGCTCCTCTGTGCTCTCTTTTCTTCGTTTCGTCCTCCTTCTGTTGGTCAGACTGTTCGCCTCCTCCAATCCCTGCAGTAACAGGATTGCTGGTTGTGACGCGGCCTGTGTGCCAGCACAGTGAATGAAGCTCAGCTGATTCCCATGGGGCTCTGAAAAGGGGTTTGAGAGTCACTCTCACACACTGAGCTCTTTCACTATATGATACCATTATAGAAAGTCACGTGTGGACCAGCACCCATGCTGTGCAGTCACATACATCCTTCCTCATCTAAACGGCCRTGGCTCCTCCCTGTCGTTCCTACATCTATCCTGGGCTGCTGTCCAGGGTCGGGGTGTCTGGCTCAGCCAAGGCCACCCCACCGGATCTGTGCCCGGGACACTGGACTCACACAGCAAACAAGACAGAGGCAGCATTATTCTCACAACGTGACTGAAGATGTGAAAGATGACTGCAGTTTACGACACGCAACAGGCTACGGAGCAGCGTTTTTTTAAAAATGGGATATAGAAGCCAGTGTATGGCCATGTACAGCTGCCAGCACGTCACTTGTTGAGAGCATGTGCGTGTTTGTTTAACTGTTGCTGCATTTCCTCATACGTGCAACCCACTTCGATTAAAGACAACCGCACTGCAAGATAAAAACAAAGAGTACATGTTTGATTTATTGCAAATCAGAGTTTAGTTGGGAAAYGGGCAGATCTACCAGGCATCTAATGACAGGCAGCACAATCATATCTAGTAACTAATCTTGATAGGATCTGCAGCTATAAAGAAATATTCAAATGCTGGAAAATACTTGACAAAAGCGGCAGTTATATATATTTAAATGCATTCTGACTTTGTCCTGATGCATCTCAGTAATCCAGGTAGAATAAATCAAAAAGAAAAAATCAGTAGGTCCTCTGGATGGGTTCTTCTTTAGTGAAAAGTTTCGTCTCTCCTCCAAGAAACTTCTTCAGTCTGAGGAGTTTCAGGTGAACTCAGCCTTATAAGCACTGCCTCCACATGGACAAACAGGTTAGTCATATGCAAAAGAGGGCCATCGCCTAACGATAGGCTTGATTAGCTCTATTGTTCATAGAGGGCCATCGCCTAACAATATGCTTAAACAATAGAACTAAGAAGGGTTGACAATAGAACTAATCAAGCCCATTGTTAGGCGACGGCCCTCTTTTGCATGTGATTAAATAGAGCTATTGTTAGACGATGGCCCTCTATGAACAATAGAGCTAATTAAGCCTATTGTTAGGCGATGGCCCTCTTTTGCATGTGACTAACCTGTTTGTCCACCATGTGGAGGCAGTGCTTATAAGGCTGAGTTCACCTGAAACTCATCAGACTGAAGAAGTCTCTTGGAGGAGAGATGAAACGTTTCACTAAAAAAGAACCCGTCCAGAGGACCTACTTTTTTTTTTTTTTGATTCTGACTTTGTGTCTCATGCTCTGTTTGTTTCCTCTCTCCTCCTTGGAGGCACAACAGTGACTTCATTCTGGGTAATCCACACTTGTCAGGAAAAAACCTTGAATCATACTTCATCTAAACCAAACAGAGCACTTTGTTTGTGGTGTCACTTTGGTGCAAGGCTGGCATTTTGTGAATCAAGCGTCGTTCGTACAGTATCTGCAACTCTTAAAAAAAAATAAATAAAGAAAAAAGCTGCAACCATGCAAATAAGAGCATTCTGTCTCCCGTCTGTCCGTCTGTCCTTCCAGATGGCGGGCCTGCAGGTGGGCAGAAAGATCTACACCATCAACGAGGACCTGCTGTTCCTGAGGCCGTTCTCAGAGGTCGACGCCATGATCAACCAGGCTTTCTGCATGCGACGCTCTCTGCGGCTGCTGGTCGCCACCAAAGCCAAGGAGTGAGGCAGCGCGTGCAGTCCAGCAAACAGATAATGGTAAACACGAAGCAAGAGGCCGTTCTGACTTGTCTTTCCACCTCCAGGATCATAAAGATCCCCGACAACCCCGACAGCCTCTCCTTCAGACTCTTGGGATCGGCGCCGCCTCACGTCCACGCAGTCAGAAAAGGTGAGAGAACCATTTAACAACCTTCTACACCACAACGGTTGACCTCGTTATAGGGGCTGAATCTTTTAAGGATGCTTAGGATACGAATTTATGACAAATATATTGCTCACTGCCTTTCCTGCCAGAGATTTGACTAAAATATTCTTGTAGGCATCGAAATGAAATGTGCAGAGCTCAGTATGTGTTGTGAAGGATGCTAAGCTACTACTACACAGATTTAAACTCAGTATCTGTAAAATTAACTAGGTTGGAGCTATTTCTGTTGAGTGTCCTGATGCATCTCAGTAATCCAAGAAGAAAAAATATCAAAAAGAAAAAAAAAAGTAGGTCCTCTGGATGGGTTCTTCTTTAGTGAAACGTTTCGTCTCTCCTCCAAGAGACTTCTTCAGTCTGATGAGTTTCAGGTGAACTCAGCCTTATAAGCACTGCCTCCACATGGACAAACAGGTTAGTCACATGCAAAAGAGGGCCATCGCCTAACAATAGGCTTGATTAGCTCTATTCAGTCACATGCAAAAGAGGACCATCGCCTATTAAGCGATGGTCCTCTTTTGCATGTGACTAACCTGTTTGTCCACCACGTGGAGGCAGTGCTTATAAGGCTGAGTTCACCTGAAACTCATCAGACTGAAGAAGTCTCTAGGAGGAGAGACGAAAAGTTTCACTAAAGAAGAACCCATCCAGAGGACCTACTTATTTTTTCTTTTTGATATTTCTGTTGAGCTTATTCACTTGTAGGTCAACATCTGATGTTTATTTTTGCAGAGTCTCACTAAAAGAGAGGTGCTTTAGTTTTCAAGGATTCAAGGAAATTTTATTGTAAAATTATAAAAACAAACAGTAACAGTCAAATAATTATCAACGTTGTTTTGTAACACAAATTAGAATAAATGCAAAAATAATGATAATAATTCCCCTTAAAGAGTTTCTGTTGAAACAGAAGAAGGAACTGAAACATTCAGCATCATCATTTACTTGGAAAAAGTACTTAATGCGTTTTATTGAGAAAAATTATTTCAATATCTTTTATTTATTCCATCAACTGGTGACTCATTTCATATACTAAGCCTTCAAAGAAGTTGCACTTGTTTTTTTATATATTCGTCAACATATGTTTAGAATTTTACTCAGTTTTAAGCAGCCATAAATATATTTAGTTCCTCATCATTAGTAAATGTGTTACATAAATATCCTCCAAAATTCTGCGTGACTTTTAAAAAAGATGAAGTAATTCTAACTTCTCACCTCCCGTTAAACTCCTTTTATTGGGGTTTTACGGCCACCTGTTGGCCAGACGCTTTGCAGTCAGGGTTCAAACCCCTGACAGAAAAACTTGACTTCAGAACAATTTTTAAAATAATCATTACAAGCTGCATGTGTGCTCTGTGATCAGCGCTACAGAGCAGGTTTGGGTGAAAAAAAAAAACAGAAAATGTATTAGATTAAAAAAAAGAATGTTCTCGTTCCTCCTACTTTATTCTATTCCTTACCATATGTTTTTTTAATTCTAAGACTTTAAATAGAATACAGAGATTTACGTGTTTGACAAGATAAATGGTGGATAAAGTTCTGTGCAAACCAGACGGAGGCAGAAGAACAAACGTGTTAAAAAGAGGAGTCACTGAACAGAGCAGTGAAGGAATGTGATATCTAGGTTTTACTTTTCTGTATTCTGGTTTCTCCCTCTTGTTCACATCTCTCTCTGCTCTGCTTCTCAGTTTCTCTCGTTTTTTGTTTTTTTTTTTGTAATTTATTACGTCAATTCTGGCTTTCATTTGGTGTCTAAGGTGTGGTTTTTCCTCCTAAGTTCAAAGCAAAGTGTCTTAATTTTTCTGTGCTGGTGAAACATTAGTCCAGTGGCCCCGGAGCTGTGTAAGCACTGGCACCCTGCGTGGAAATGATGCCACGGCGAGTATTTTTAGTTTGGGCAGGAAGATGATGGAGGCGTTGATTGAGCTTTCAGGCTGTAAAGCAATTTGAACCTTCAGACGGCAAGTTATGACACTGAACGCTGGGAATTACTGCTCCGCTCAAATAAACACAATCACACTTTTGTGCAGATATGTAAATTATTGCTGGACTCCAAAGGCAAAAGGATGGTCATGTTTTTATCTGTGTGTACTTACTGACCTTAGRAAACACAAAAATGGCTARAACACTGTTGGTTTTTCAGATAAAATTAAACATGGGTATGGTAGTAACTGAGAGTCATCATGTACATGTATGTATTTTTGAGTAACACATATTGCATCTTGGTCTAAAACTTTGACATTATCGGTTACAATCAGCCCTGTTGGTCTGCTAGCAAAATGTGACACAAACCGCTATTTGTATTGAACTTAAAAATTAATCATTGTTTACACAATTACAACTTTTTTGTGGCTACGAATTTGTCAAACTGACGTATATTCGATACTATTATCTTAAGGGAATGAAGATCTATGTGAAACCTAGGCTTCAAACCAGTTTAAAGGAGAGGAGTACTTTAATACAAAGAATAAGACTGTGTGTGGAGTAAACTAAAGCATGATGCTAAAACTGCTGGATCAATTTGTATGTTTTAGAGAATGCTAAAGGCTAGTTTTTTTTTTATTTAAAAAAAGGTATAGTATAATGTGTATTCACTTGTACGGAGCCTGCAAGGGGACATGGGGGGATTTTTTTTTCTTTTGCGTTCCCTCACAATATTTTTGCGTTCCCATGCAAATGTTTGTTTCGTTTGAACTGAATGAAATCAGACTTTTATTTTGAAATATCTGGTCACTGAAAAAGGATGTGTCGCCACAAGTTTGGGAAATTGACGTTGATATTGCGTGGCTGCACTGAGTTAAAATATCTGCATGTTAAATCCTCATGCGTGTGGCTGTGATACATTCAATCCAAAGCTGAATTAAAGTAGTGGGCCAACTCCTGAATTATGGTGAGCATGTGATATTTTTAATAAACCTGCAGCCACAACAGTGATAAACAACTTTTGCGAAGTAAAACATACAAAATAAATAAATAAAAAATAGTAATATATATATATT
>NW_013952530.1:1318681-1321486 GCF_001266775.1 Austrofundulus limnaeus | reverse complement strand
GCTCTCTTTCATTTTATTTATGATTTGTGTGTTTTTTTGTGTATAGATTTTTTAAATATCTTTGTATTTTTCTTAAAATAAATGAATGAATGAACGAATGAATGAATAAATGAATATTTTGCTAAAGTTTGACGTGGTAGTAGCAGAGTTATTTTGTAATATCACGATACAGTATTTTGCATAAAGTCATTTTCATAGTTTTCCTTGATCATAGTTTATAACTCTGACAAGAAAGGCATTGGTGATATGCATTTCTTCAAGGAATGCTAGATCCGTAATACTAAAACTTCAAACATGAGTCAAAAATTACTCACTATACTTTATGGCAAGTTTTTTAGGAATATATTTATACAGTAGGACAAAGTAGAAATCGAAGGTCTTCACTGGTTATTTTAGTATTGTTTATTACCTGTAAAAATGTCTTTTCACACGAGCTGTTTCGACCCTCCGCAGGCTGGGAGGCGGCCGGGGCCGGTCTTCAGCCGGGCCAGGTTGTTCTGAAAGTCAACGGCAACAATGTGAACCGCAGTGATTACCAGGAAGTCCTGGAKCACTTCAGCGCCCACCACACGCACCAGGAGCCTCCTCAAGCGGTGAGAGGATACAAGAACACTTTATCCCTTCTTGTGAGGAGCAGGTTTTATGGCACAAGTCTGCCGTTCATTGGAAGAGTCCTTAAAAACACACTCTGTAAAGTAATTTTCCAACATCACAGTCGATACGTTGTGTTCAGAGATGTTTTTACAGTCTTTAAATGTGTTGTTATGCCTCTTAAGGAAGCTCTAAGTGCTTTGCKCTTTCTACCAGATAATTAATGCCACAAAATGGCACCATAATATCTTATTGTWGTCTTGTAAGTAAAGTTATAGGATCGTTCAACAACATAAGATAGCTTTAGAAAAGAGTCTGAGAGAGCCCTAATGACCCACACATTTCTGAAATCTTACCAAACACAGCATTAGTGTTTTCTGTTGTGGAAAAAAAAGTTTAATTTAATCTCTTCTTTTTGCTTSACATGTTTTAATGGTCTTTTAAACATATCAGTGTGATTTAATCTTTTTAGCTTAAAATACAATCCTGCCTGGATGTAAAAATAACAGCAGAAATAAAACAACTTGTCTTTTTCATCGACTTTTCATCCATTTTTATTATGAGGAATGTTTGATCCAGATTCTTGAGCCCTGACTCATGATTGGGCTTGGTTTTTTTTAATTTTTATACTTTTTACCGCATGGCCGGCGTCAAAACTTCAAGCTCCTCTCTGCTTGTTTTGACATTCCTTTAGCAGCACTTTGTGTCTCCGGGCAGTATTTCACAAGGCTGCAGACAGGGCCGAGAGTCTTCCATACTGTGTAAAACACAGTGTTTGTTCTGTTTCATTCAGCCTTGCCTACTTTTTGCTCCAGCCTAATGAACAGGCTCAGTGAGCGTCCTCACGTTGGCCTGATTTCAGTAAACCTTTGCAGGGTCTTTTAGCAGCAAGATAAATGACCAGGATGTGATAATCTGCATTTGCTGCCCTGTCAAATGCAAAMTTATATATACCGTATTAGTATTAGGGCCTTCTCCAAAGAAAAATTAAGGATGAATTTTATTTTATTTTTTTATTTTAGTTTTGAGATTAAAATGTCCGACAGAAGACACAGTTTCTCCTGAACTTTTGAATTGTACCTGTTCTATTTTATGACCACCACCCCCCGCACACACAAAATGGGGGTCATATTGTTTCCGTGCAGTTTTTATTGTTTTATTTAAAGAATTTTGGTAAACACAAAAACGGCTGCACCGATCAATGTTAAATATGGCAGGAATGTAGATGTGTCTGACCTACATTGAGCCAGCCAATGATTTTACGATAGACCCCATATTAGAGGAGGGGGCTCCATCTGAAAAGGGGGTGTTTGAACATTTAAAAATGCATATAACTCAAATTCAGCATAGGAGCTTCAGAATTTGTTTTTTCTTGTTTAGACCAGATGAAGGGCTATCTATAGGGACTCAAAAAGAAAAAATAAGTAGGTCCTCTGGACGGGTTCTTCTTTAGTGAAACGTTTCGTCTCTCCTCCAAGAGACTTCTTCAGTCTGATGAGTTTCAGGTGAACTCAAACTGGAAACATACTCGCTCCGATTCCGACGGGTCGACGCGCGGTCACATGGTTGTTCGGCAATCATTTTTGAGCACACCTTTCGTAGCTCCAGAGACACACCACRCCGAGTTCGGGAAACCCCTCCTGCTGCAGCATACGTCACTGCATGGAGTTCTCCCCGCAACAGCCAACAATGCAGAAAAAAAGTCAGACTCATCACTCACCCGATGTTATTTATCCACCTCTGTCCTGGTTAAAGTTCCAGTTTTTATCAGTCAGATTCCTCCGTGCACAACATCTATTWAATCTCCATTCATGAGTTTTTCATGGTTTGACGATCTTTATAAAACTCTGCTTCAACAAGTGAGTTTTTTTTCTTTTGAGTGTCCGAGCGCTTTCAGTTTCAGCACAAACACGCCCACGAACTTCAGACCAATCACACATTACCGTCAACATGGGAGGGGGGTAAAAATTTCTGCCGGTGGGTTGTGCCAAAAGGGGCGGCCGAACCGAAGCTGCAAACCCCGGTGATGTAATTTTCATCATTAAACTGCGACAACCTGTGCCGACGTCGGCAGTTCAGAGCATGTTCCCAGCTTCAGCCTTATAAACACTGCCTCCACCTGGACAAACAGGTGTGCTGTGCATGTTATTTCGCTATATAAGTTCGTTTTTTTGTCTGACAAAAATAATATTTAAAAACACGTCTATACAAATG
>NW_013952530.1:1311866-1318337 GCF_001266775.1 Austrofundulus limnaeus | reverse complement strand
CATTATTAGTGAGTTTTGATGACTTGTGGTGTAATCTTACTGGACTGTTTTATTATTATTTATCCTGACTCATTTTTTCCCATTAATTTGCTTTACTTAAAGGAATAATAGATCAGATTGTTTAAAGTGGGGTTCTGTGGAAAGGTTACGAACAAAAATATCTTACCTGCTACAGATGACTCAGTTTGAAGTAAAAGAAAATAAATTGGACCAGATTGACAAATAGTCTGAGCAAAACCAAAGTGGATTTCTGCCATTTAAGGGATATTCTGGTTATTTTTGAAGTTACTTTATGTTCTAATAGTTTTTAGTGTCATAGCTGCGTCATGGAGTTTGACAACAATAAGGCGGAAGTCTTCGTCCAGGCTAAGTAGTATACTTGAAGTTCATTTTAATAAGTATGCTTGAGTATAAGTTTAAGTATACCAAGTATACGCACTGTGTACTTGTAGTGTACTAGAAAATAAACTGGTTTAGTACTACTTTGGACCAAATTGGGACTTTTTTGTTTATAAAAAGTATACTTTAAGTACACTGTTATAAAAAATATAATTATGCTGAATATACTTATGGTTCACATTTTAGCTTGTGGAATGATATTTAAAATATACCACAAGTATACTTTTTCTATACTGCCATTGCACTAGTTATATACTTCTAGTTCTCATTTCAGTTTAAGTATACTTTAGTAAATTCATAAAAGTGTACTTAAACATAAAATACTATTTATGCCATTTGTTTTTAGAATATACCTGTAAGTTCCCTTACTTGTAAAACACTAACGTCCTGAAAAATACTTCCTGAAGTATTAAACATAACTCATACTGTGTGTACACTATACTGTAATGTGTTCATAAACTCACAAGAAAGAATCTTGAGGAAAAACAGTGATATATTTATATAACATTTTAAAAATTACAAGTTTAAGCTTTAATAGTAATGTACTTGGTCTTAAACAGCTCTTTATACTTTTCAGTATAAGGCAAAATATACTTTAATTTTTATAAACTATATTTGAAAAACTTTAAAAATAGTAAAGTGAACTTCAAGTRCACTGCCTCATTTTTAGTGTAAAACTCGTAGCACACTTGAACTACTTTTTGCCAAGGGTAGGTTAACTGCTAATCAAACAAGTTCCAATTACCAGATTATCTCCACTTTTGTCCTGTCCTCACTCAGTCTACCCACTTCCAAAGATCTGAACCAGTATGTGTAGCTTGACTTTAAAAAGAAATGAGGTCAGGAATATTACATCCCTTCTTTAATCATGCTGCTGAACATCAGACGTGAGCTGATGGTTTCCTGTTTCTTGTTGTGAGTCATCTGATCACCTCAGGCCTTCGTCAAATTCCCACACTACATACTGCTTCTCGCTTTGTAGAAAATCTCAGTTTCACTCTCAGATTTATTGTTTTTCATGTGTTTGCTCTCTGGGAATGTCGAGCCATAAAAAAAATCTTGACACAGTTTTTCGACTTCCATTTATCTGGCTGAAGGAAGCTGCAGCTATGAATATTGCATAAATGTGCATCATCCTGTAAAAGCTCTTGTTGTTTTGGCTKGAGCTGAGTGGAGAGACATGAAACTTAGAGCTCGACTAAAATACATTCTTTTTGCCTCGAAGCTCAGCGATTGTGATGATTTTTGTTTATAGTTGATTTATAGTGAATTCAAACTAGTTCAGCAAAGCAGATCAAAATTTCAGCTCATTCAGGCCTTCATACACTGTAAAAAATGAAATGTTGGATTTACTTAACCATGTTATGTGACCTGGTTCCATTTAACTGAGTTGAGTAAATTCAAAGCAACATACAAGTTTTTTAACCAAAGAACATGAGTATGTTGCTATGAGTACATAACATGGTTAAGTAAATCCAACATTTCATTTTTAGAGTGTATATGACTTGTAGGCTTTACTAGTTATATATATTTATATGTATATGTATATATAATTCTGTTTGTGTTTATATTTTTGCATTTTTTTCCTTTTTTATACATCTTTGTCCCATCGTGTCCTTATGTGTCCGTTTATTCGAGATATTTGCTTATTTGTACTTTTTGCATCACTTTTGTCTCATTATGTTTCATCTTTATCTTTTCAGGCTCCTTGTGTCCTTAATGTTTATTTCATGTGTGTTCATTTGGTCTTTTTGCATTCTCTTCTTGTGCCTCTTTTTTAATTTTCTCATTGTATAAGTTTGTTTTTTTGGTTCTTGTATTTGTTTCGACATCATTCTGCACCTGCAKCAGTCAAACAAGAAAACTGCAGCTTTTCAGAAATGCTGATTTTATATTGAGTAGTTGGTTTTTTTTTACATTTGAATTCAGACTAAATGTTTGCAAGTTGCTGATGACCAAAGTGATCATGTGGACAAACACACAGGAATCTCTGTGCATTTTTGCACGGTTGTTGCAACCAGGGGCTTTTCTACAGGGACCGACTGCATTCACAAGCAGCACACACACACACAGACACACAGACACACACACACAGACACACAGAGATACGTACGCACGCACGCTCTCTCTCTCTCTCTCACACACACACCCCTCAGCACCGGTGATGCATCCCCGCGGCAAGGGCACGGCCAAGTCCTCCTCAGAACCGCCTCCACGTTAGAATGGTGCAGAAATCTCTGAACGGCGGGGTTTACCCAACTCAAGCCGGGGAGAAGAAGCCCAAAGTCGGGTTCGTCGGCTTGGACCCGGGCGCTCCCGAATCCACCAGGGACGGGGCGCTGCTCATCGCCGGCTCGGAGRGCTCCAAGCGCGGCAGCATCCTCAGCAGACCCAGGTCCAGCATCTCCTGCGGGAGACCCAGACCGTCGAAGAAAAGCGCCAGCTACCGGAAACTCCAGAATTTCCTCTACAACGCGCTGGAGAGACCGCGGGGCTGGGCGTTCATCTACCACGCTTATGTGTGAGTAACTCCCGGCTCCTGGCTCCAGCTTTACGGCCTTTGATTTCCTCCAGCTGCTGTGTCATGCTTTACAGGGACCCGCTGAGGAGACCGTGTGAGTCTGGGTCTGCGCGCGCGYGTGTGTGTAAAACTCTGCTGTCATTTTCCCTTTAGCACAAAGACGTGCCTTTTAAAGTGGATTTCATGTTGTTCTTGGCACGTGCTGCTCGCTGGTGGTTTCAGCACCAGGATGTGTGGACAGCTCCGCCTCACTACTTCCACTAATTAGTCCAACAGTCCGGCTCTCCGCACACTGATGACTGCACATTTCTGCAGCTAAAACCTGCATGTGCAACCACAGACCTGATCCAGAACCACAGAGCAGCCCGTAGAGGATTCTGGGTCCTGGAAAGTCCCGACCCAACAAACAGCAGAAACTGGAGAAAAAAAGATATTCAGTAAAAAATACTGAAGTGCTGAAATTAACTGAACTGTTAAATCAGCAGAACAGCAGCTAAAAGCTAAAATTATATAACTTATATACATTAAAGCTAAACTGAGAAAGAATCCCTCTTTTGTAGCTACATGTAGTGCAGGGATGTCCAAAGTGTGGCCCGGGGGCCATTTGTGGCCCCTGACTTCAGTTCAAGAATACTAATTTGTTTGAAAATTAGTCCTCCCGGCACAGGCGTTTGATGTAAATGGAGACTTTTTATTTATTAATAGGGCAAATTTATCACAAAGTAAAATCTTATAATAAAAATACTGGCAAAAAAAACAATTTTTTTGTCTTTAAATAACCAGACTCTTGGCTTTTTCCACATCTATTTAGTGACTTCTACTCAGAAGCTGATTTTGCTGCACTCCAATCTGCTTTTAATTCTTTTATTAAATTTATCTGAACACAGCAAGCATTTTCAACAAAACAGTGACCTAAATCCTGATTTTTATTGATCAGAATTGACTAAATTAGGTTATTTCCCCCCCAAATGAAACCTAGAAAATTGCAAAATTTCTTTAAATAAGGGAAACCTGTGAAACAATTTTAAAGTTCTGGATCTAGATTAGTTCACACACCCATTTCAAGCAATAAATCTGACTACTTTATTTGTTTAATTAAAGTATTCAGTGTTTAGTTAATTGTTGAGCAGGTGAAGGAAAAATATTTTTGACCCTCAAGTCCTTCTGACTTTATGATTTTGGCCCATGAGACAAAATGTTTGGACACCCCTGATAGTGAAACTGTAGCTAAAAAAGCTAAACTAGAAAAGGCAGTGAAAAGCTAAATGTAGGGCAACAGTTGCTAAAACAGACATGTAGCAACAAGCTAAAATAGATAAACTGTAAATATTTGCTTAGATAGTAGCTAAAAGCTACATGCAGGGGAACAGTTGCAAAAAGACGAGGCAAAAATTATATCTAAACAATATTAAAAAYAAAGTAGGGCTACATGTAGCAAAACTGTAACTAAATGTTAAAATGCTACGGTATCAGTAGATGCTTAGAAAAACAGTAGCTAAAAGCTAAATGGATCAGGACAGTTGCTAAAAGATGCATGTRTCAAATGTGTAGCTAAAAGCTAAATCAACTGTAACTTAAAGCTAAAATAAACATTTGTTAGAAGAGACATGGCAGATTAATTGAAAATGTAGTTACAAGTTAAAAAAAGCTAAACTATAAATAATTGTTTAGGAAAAACAGTAGCTAAAAGCTGGGAATTTGATTGTGCAGAAAGATACACGTAGCAAATCTGTTGAAAATAGCTAAAATAACTAATTGTTTAGAGAAACTGTACCTAAAAGCTAAATGCAGGGGGGTTATTGCAAAGGCAAATGGTAAATCTGTATCAAAGCTAGAATTATACAAAATATAAAATTAAAGGTAAAGTAGCTAAAGGCTACATGTAGCAAAAGTGTAGCTAATGTTATTGCTTAGAAAAAAACAGTAGCTAACAGCTAACTGTATCAGGACAGTTGCCAAAAGATACATGTAGCAAATTTGTAGCTTAAAGCTAAACATAACTTAAAACTAAAATAAAACAGTTTCAAGAAGAGACATGGCAGATTAATGGAAACTATAGCTACAAGCTAAAAAAAAAAGGCCAAACTAAAAATTATTGCTTAGAAAAACAGTAGCTAAAAGCTGAATGTGCTAAAAAATATATATGTAGCAAATTTGTAGTTAAAAGCTAAAAATATATAAATGGTAACTTAAAATAAGAAAAAACACAGGCGGTGACTGTTGCTAAAAAAAGATGTGTAGCTAAACTTCAGCTAAAAATTGAAAATGGCTAATTGTAAACAATTACTACATGAGGGGCAAAAAAGTGAATATATCACCCGCCAACTTTAATACTC
Source organism: Austrofundulus limnaeus (assembly GCF_001266775.1). Taxonomy (NCBI): domain Eukaryota; kingdom Metazoa; phylum Chordata; class Actinopteri; order Cyprinodontiformes; family Rivulidae; genus Austrofundulus; species Austrofundulus limnaeus. Next base: position 1,313,081 of record NW_013952530.1, on the reverse strand, counting down.
AGAGTTAAACTCAGACCTTAAATTTAACTTATTAAACAATCGCTCAAAATACATGTTGTGAATGACTCTCAGCTACTGCCACATCACATTTTAGCTCACTGAAAACTGAATACGTTCAAACTGTAGACCATTTTGCAGAATGCTCAGTCCACAGATTTAAGGGTCGTTCTCTGTTTGAAAATGAATTAGTTCCAAAGTGCCCTTCAGTGACGCCTGACTCCTTCCACTTCAGTGCTGCTGCATGTTTGTTAGTGAGGAGGAGGAGGAGGAGGAGGAGGAAGAGGAGGAGGAGGAGCGGCCGCAGCATTAAGGAGTTCACTGTGAGCAGCACACTGACTCCCCTGGGATCATCCTCTGAAGTCAGCCTGTGTTTTAAAACACTCTTATTCTGAAGTAATAACTGAACTCTACAGCAGCAAACACAAGCTAATTTCCTCTTTTTTTTGACTCTTCGACAGATTAGCCAGTGGATTTCTGATTTAGGCTTGGTTCTGTCTCTTGTCTGGCATCAAAATTTAAAACTTAAGCTTTTTAAATGGGACACGGACAGCTAAACCTGCCATTTCTGCACAGAAAACAGATGATAAAAAAAAGAAAGCAGACTCCAACTCCAACTGCTCATCAATCAGTGGAACAAAGTTCTGTTAAGTGATCCTGGGAGGCAGATTGAGTTCATGATCCAGTTATACATTATTTTGCTGAGCTGGACTGTTTAAACAAAAAAAAGAGAAAAGTGTTGGGTAAGAAATGAGGCGAGGACAACGTAGCAGACAGATGCTGGCTGACAGGCTGCAGAGATGTGACTKAGTGCCTCGTTTCAGTGGAAGAACAACCTGCTGAGTCCTGCCGAGTTGGGGAGGAAATTTGTCCCACTCTTCTAAATTTTAAGAAAAATTAAAAAAAAAACACGTTTTAGATAACGATCGTCTTGTGTTGAGAAGGAATTAATGATTGCGGTTTAAAGACTCCTGTAGTTTTTCAGATAACTGTGCGTAATTCTGAAATGCAGGTACACATTCAATGTAAACAAAGCACTGCTATCTGTATATTTCACTTAGCAAGTGTAAACTTGCAAACAGTGCAACATAAAAATGAAATGTTTCCATTTCAAACACCTCGTCCATCGAGCTATTTGGTCGTTGTGGTGGATCTAATACTTTTATGTTTAAGCAAGTAATTCATGACATCCTTTAATGACCTAGGTTTTCATGACAT
>NW_013952530.1:1308910-1311845 GCF_001266775.1 Austrofundulus limnaeus | reverse complement strand
ATATATATGAGGCCTCTCGAGACAGTGAGTAGTGTGGAGTGGAGACACAGAGAGAAGCAGAGGCACAGAGACAGGCTAGGTTCTCTGTGTTTCCTGTTGTTGCAATAAAACTCAGCTGATCATCCCACGGAGTACCTTCATTCTTGGACCACGTATTTCTGTCTTTGTTAAATAAATATCACCATAACAGTCATCAACTTATAAACTTATTGACACACATTGCTCTGAGGTTAAAAAATTAAAAGTGTGCTGATTTTATTTTTTGCTTCATAGATTTCATTTTAAGTGAGCTGCAGAGCTGATCACATAATGCTGCTGCAGCCGCTCTTCACTCTATTAAAAAAAGTTTTTTTCTTCTTTATTTGCTTTCGCCTTGTTTATCACAGTCTAAATTTAGCGTGATGAGCACGTCTGGGCAGTTGTGCTGAGCGGCACAAATCAATGTTTCTTTACTTGCTGCCCAGAGGGAAATGCAATCCTTTTTTTTTGCTTGCAGCAACAACTTGAGTGATCTACGGTCCCGTTGCTCCTCTGGAACCTCTGTGGCAACAGGTGGACTTTTTTTTCTTTTTTTTTTTTAATGTTGCATCTGAATGTGTGGGAGCACAAAGGGATACAATTTATCTTCTTTATGGGTTTCATTGAGGATGTGGTGATGGAGATGGCATGTAAAAAGTTGAGCTTTTGTGGTGAGGGGTGTGTTCACGTCACAGGCCGCACTTACACTAATTTTATCATCGCATCATTACAAACCAGACTCATTAACAAGCTGAGTTTTTCAACAGAATCAAATAGCTTAAACCTAACAGTTTGTTTCTGGTCATCTGTAAACTGTTTTGACCACGCCTCTGACTCGATGCAGAAACACCTCTTCAGGAGCTTCGCACCACTGCTGGATAATTGAAGGGTAGTTGAATATCTGGAGGAGCTAATTGGCTGCTTCAGGAGGCAAATTCTGTCCCCGTCCTTTATCACAGCCGGCGCCCTCATTAGTCAGAGCTGATGAGTTTGGCAAGGTCGAGTCAGGAACGATCTTCAATTAGACTTTTAGCCAGCCGGCCCTCTCAGCAGTCCATGTGGTTTTTATTTGTGTAACTGTAGCAGCCTGTACGCTTTGGGTTTCAGATTTTGATTTTTTTTTCTTGCTGGCTTTCACCGATATTCTGAAATTTCTACCTGATGACATCACAGATATCTGCACAACAAGATCACATCTATTTAAGGGATCGAATAATGCAGAGCTGCAAACTCTGAGCAGTGACACCGCCGCACAGAAGCAGCGCCGCTCTTTAGGTAGTGGAATAGTAGAGTCAAAGTGACAAATCCAAACACGACGAGGTGTAAAGTGTCTGACTGGACGAAACATGCCGGGTGTAAGAAAAACTGGAAATAGTAGAACTCTTGAGAGAATCAGAAATGAACAAAACAATTGAAAAGCTGCTTTTTTTTTCAGAAAATGCAGTGTGGACGCTGAGCGTTCAATGACTTGGCTGAAAGTTGCTGAAGAAGCTGAAACCAAGTTGTTAAAGTTAGAACAGAAGCTAAACTGACAAATTCAGATTGAGACTTGAACGTTTAATTTCAAACGAATAAAGTCATACAACACCTTGATAAAAAAACAGACCTTTATTCAGGCTCTGATTATTTTAGCAAAGAATCTAACCAAACGACACATTAAAACAATTTCTCCTGGGCGTCCTGATGCATCTCAGCAGTGTGGTTATCCTAACTGGGCTATTCTGAAAGCAGACAAGAAACCCAAACAGAATTCCAGCCAACAACCAGGTGAAAACGAAAACCCTAAACCCAGACCCAAACCAGTCGTCTTTCCATATGTGGCGGGAGTTTCAGAGAAACGGAGACGTTTATTCTCTAAACATGACGTCTCAGTGGCTTTCAAACCCCAAAACATGTTACAACAAAGATTGGTTCACCTCAAAGAACCAGTTCACCGGCACAAACAGAATAATATTGTGTATGCTGTTAAGTGCCAGGAGGACTGTGATCAGTTAAACATCAGGGAAAAAACAGCCACTGTTCAAAAGAATAAGCCAACACAGAAGAGCTACATCTGTAGGCCAGGACTCTGCAGTTTACACTCATCATCAGGCCAGGACTCTGCAGTTTACACCCAGCTACAGGCCAGGACTCTGCAGTTTACACTCATCTACAAACCAGGACTCTGCAGTTTACACTCATCTACAAACCAGGACTCTGCAGTTTACACTCATTTGCAAACCAGGACTCTGCAGTTTACACTCATTTGCAAAACAGTACTCTGCAGTTTACACTCATCTACAAACCAGGACTCTGCAGTTTACACTCATCTACAGGCCAGGACTCTGCAGTTTACATTCATCTACAGGCCAGGACTCTACAGTTTACACTCATCTAAAGGTCAGGACTCTGCAGTTTACACTCATCTACAGGTCAGGACTCTGCAGTTTACGCTCATCTACAGGTCAGGACTCTACAGTTTACACTCATCTACAGGACTCTACAGTTTACACTAATCTACAGGACTCTGCAGTTTACACTCATCTACAGGTCAGGACTCTGCAGTTTACACTCATCTACAGGATTCTACAGTTTACACTCATCTACAGGACTCTACAGTTTACACTAATCTACAGGACTCTGCAGTTTACACTCATCTACAGGTCAGGACTCTACAGTTTACACTCATCTACAGGCCAGGACTCTACAGTTTACACTCTTCTACAGGCCAGGATTCCGCAGTTTACACTCATCTACAGGCCAGGACTCTGCAGTTTACACTCATCTACAGACCAGGACTCTACAGTTTACACTCATCTACATGCCAGGACTCTGCAGTTTACACTCATCTACAGGCCAGGACTGCAGTTTACACTACAATGTTCTGCAGTTTACACTCATCTACAGGCCAATGTTCTGCAGTTTACACTACAATGTT
>NW_013952530.1:1299903-1308758 GCF_001266775.1 Austrofundulus limnaeus | reverse complement strand
CAGGACTCTACAGTTTACACTCATCTACATACCGGGATTCTGCAGTTTACACTCATCTATATACCGGGACTCTACAGTTTACACTCATCTACAGGCCAGGATTCTGCAGTTTACGCTCATCTACAGACCAGGACTCTACAGTTTACACTCATCTACATACCGGGATTCTGCAGTTTACACTCATCTACAAACCAGGACTCTACAGTTTACACTCATCTACAAACCAGGACTCTACATTTTACACTCATCTGCAAACCAGGACTCTACAGTTTACACTCATCTGCAAACCAGGACTCTACAGTTTACACTCATCTACAAACCAGGACTCTACATTTTACACTCATCTGCAAACCAGGACTCCATATGTGGCGGGAGTTTCAGAGAAACTGAGATGTTTATTCTCTAAACTTGACGTCCCAGTGGCTTTCAAACCCCAAAACACGTTACGACAAAGATTAGTTCACCCCAAAGATCCAGTTCCCTGGCAAAAACAGAGAAATATAGTATATGCTGTTAAGTGTCAGGAGGACTGTGATCAGTCATACATTGGGGAAACAAAACAGCCACTGTTCAAAAGAATGAGCCAGCACAAACGAGTTACGGTGTCAGGTCAGGACTCTGCAGTTTACACTCATCTACAGGCCAGGACTCTGCAGTTTACACTCATCTACAGGCCAGTGGTCACTCTTTCAGGATGAAGATGTTCTCATCCTTGATAGGGAGGAACGTCGGTTTGAGAAAGGAGTAAAAGAAGCCATCTTTGTGAAGAAAAACCATCCACCATTAAACAGAGGTGGAGGCCTTCGTGTCTGTTTGTCCTCCTACAACGCTGTTATTGCAAGTATGACTCAGCCCCCTGTGAGCAAAAGGTATGAATCAGGGCCCCAATGATACCAACACAAAGGGGGAAAGAAAGACAAAAACAAGGGGGCGTTGAGCCCCACTTGCACTCACTACATTCACATAACACGACACCAAATAACCACAGCCGAAGCATCCAAACCAATAAGTCAGGTGATGGAGCACATGACCCTCTATGAACAATAGAGCTAATCAWGCCTATTGTTAGGCGATGGACCGGGCCCTCTTTTGCATGTGACTAACCTGTTTGTCCACCATGTGGAGGCAGTGCTTATAAGGCTGAGTTCATTTGAAACTCCTCAGACTGAAGAAGTCTCTTGGAGGAGAGACGAAATGTTTCATTAAAGAAGAACCCATCCAGAGGACCTTACTTATTTTTTCTTTTTAATTTCTCCTGGGGTTCAGCTACTTGACATAGGGCACATCAATTAATCAAAGTTTAATCACAACACTTAAAGATGATGTAATTACGCATTTAGATTATCTTGAATCTTACAACTACTTGCTCGTCATGACTCATTTGGTGTCATGTACTTTGATTCTTTTGACTCACTGATCATAATATTTAGCGATAAAATCCCTTTGAATGTATGAATGGGACTTGATAAAGAGTTCTATCAGTTCAGGTCATTTATCATTTTACCATGACATCACATGAGCTGTAAACAGAGAGCTGATCAGCTGATGTTTTTCCTCATGAATAAAGAAAACTTTGCAATACATCCTGACAGTTTAACTGTGACCCAGTAAAGATTAAAATGTTTCTCTCATCTCTTCCAGCTTCTTCTTGGTCTTCTCCTGTCTCATCCTCTCTGTCTTTGCTACCATCAAAGAGCACAAAGACAAGTCAGAGAATGCCTTGTACATCTTGGTAAGTATCAGTTTGCATATTTGAACCATTTGCTCCGGGAGTCTCCAAGGTCTGAGCTTTGCAGGCTATACCACTCCAACAAATCTTGCTTCCTTACACGCTCTTTGTCTCTCCTCCACCCAGTTAGAGGACGATGATTATGTTATTTGATTCCAAAGACTCGCAGCGAGCAGGCAGGCCACTACAGCCGCAAAAAGCTGATTGATGTATTTCTGACCACAAGAAAAACACATTTAACAAAGGTGCTGCGAGACCRTTTACTGTATTAGCTTCTGAGCCGGGGGGAGAGGGTGCTTTAAGTCTCTTCAACCAAATTCATTAAGACTATTTCACGAAGTGTTCATGTTTACAACGAAAGGTTTAAAGTTTTTAGCTGCCCAGTTTTGGTTCACTCTGCAGGAATTTGTGACCATCGTGGTGTTCGGAGTAGAGTACATTGTTCGGATATGGTCTGCTGGTTGTTGCTGTCGGTACAGAGGATGGAGGGGGAGGCTAAAATTCGCCAGAAAGCCTTTCTGTGTCATAGGTGAGAAAACAAAAAGTCATTTCTTTTACTCTGCTGCGAGAGCGAGAGAGCTCAAAAACACAAATGGAAGCTCATTTCCACCACTCTCAAGAAAAGACTTAAGTTATAATTGTGAGTTATTACCTCAAAATATGAATTATCATCCCAATATTATGAGATGCTATCTTAAAATGCTAAAATTTGCTGCTGCTGTAGCATCTTATTATTGTGGAAATGATTAGATTTTGAGATGCTAAGTCTTAATATGAAAATGCTTAGTTATAATTACGAGATGCTAAGTCTTTGTTATAAGATGTCTTGTAATTATAAGATAGTATCTTGTAATTACCATGATGTGTTCTGATCCCTCCTGCAAATGAGATCTAATGTGGTTTTAATCAGGTTAAACAAAGGAATTGAATTATTTGTTGCTGTCAAAAAACACTGCAGATATAAAGTAACATTTTATTTTTAGATAAAAGTGGTGGAAATGGACTTCCATGGAAACCTTTTTTTGTTTAATAACAATAACAAAGCCTGAAACTGACAAATAACTCAGGCAGTTTTGACTTTGAACGAGTTTCCATGATTTTTAGAGTAAACTTAGTTAAACTGATGTAAAATAAGTTTCTGTGTTTCTGCAGACATCATGGTGCTGATCGCTTCAGTGTCTGTACTGGCAGCGGGGTCTCAGGGGAATGTTTTTGCCACTTCGGCCATCAGAAGTCTGAGGTTCCTGCAGATCCTGCGCATGCTGCGCATGGATCGCCGCGGAGGCACCTGGAAACTCCTGGGATCTGTGGTTTACGCCCACAGCAAGGTGATCCCCGACACTTCTCGCGGTTTGATCAGAGTGGTTCATCTTAAACCAAAATGAAGACTTTCTTCTTCATTCGAGCCTCTTTTGTAGCATCATTAAGATCATTAGTGGGTTTTGCATCAAGTGGGGAAACACCACTGTGGTTACTGAGAAGGTCAGCACTAAGTGGAAGATAACAAGCTTGATTTTATTACAGTTTGATGCAACAAAGCAACAAAATAAGTAAAATTAGTTCCCCAACGCCAAATGAAATTGCATAAAAGAATGGCTGTTAAACCGGTTATTGACATTTTTATTTGATTAAGTTAAAACTTCAGCAGTCATTTGCTTTTATTGTAACTCATTCTATCCTACCATTAAGAAGAAGATTTCCTTAACAAGATTTGAAATGAGGTCATAACAAGATGTGGAAAACTATGGGGCGCCAAAAATGAAACGCTGAAAAACTTCACTAACATATTTTTCAATATTTAGCTCACTATTTTAAATATTATCTTTAGCAGTGATAGAAGGGCTAGCAGAGGTTAGCATCAGCAACAAACGTCAACAATGGCCGCTGCTAGCCTCCGCTAGCTGCTGCTAACGCTGCTGAAGATAATRTTTAAAATCTAAATTTAAAATGTGTTCATGAAAAACAATATGAGTGGTCCCTGTGGTCTAGAACTGCATCTCAGACACAACTGCAAGTTTGATGTAAAGACGCTTTAGTTGCATTGGAGTGCTGGCGGTTGCAAACGTCTCAGGATGATGACATCACAACATGAGCCGAGCACCAACAGCAAAGGAGTCCATTCCAAAATACCTAAATGTGAACTTCAACATTTAACTTCAATATTTAAAATTTAACTTTTACGTTTAGATTTAGGATTTAAAATTTAAATATTTTTTTAACATTAAAATTTAACAAATTAGCTAAATGTAAGAACAGTGAGCTAAACAACTATAAAATGTTAGTGGAAATTTTTAACACTCAGAAAGTGAGGTRAAAACATGTTAGTGAAATTTTTAACATTTTATTTTACACTCGGCGCCCCGTAGACAACTATGGTTGTGTGCATGTGTGTGGTTTTACACGGAGAGACAGGAAGTCTGCAGCAAGTTTGGAGCTGAGGGAAATAAAGAGGTCGATCAGACACCACACAGAGCATGGGCCTCGTGCACTGATGTCTGATATTATTATGGGATGGTTGCTTTTACAAGTCAACAAAGGCTGCATTGGTGTCTTTGTGAGTCCCCCCCTCCCTCAACTGTCCCTTATTACTTCCCTGATCCTCACTGYGTTTGTTTCCCTGCAGGAGCTCATCACAGCCTGGTATATTGGCTTTCTGTGCCTCATCCTGGCTTCTTTCCTGGTTTATTCTGTGGAAAAGGAATCAAACGACGAGTTCGAGACATATGCTGAYGCTCTGTGGTGGGGACTGGTAAGAATGAGTAAAACACGTCATTCTGYTGACATTTTAGAGTTTTGGGATTAGTGAAGGATTGGTCCCAAACAATCCGGCACTTTGAAGTGACTGCACCGGCTCCTGATKGGAAGCCATTTTTAGGAAGCTGTTTTTATTATTCTGATAACTAATATTCACTAAAGACTTGCTGGTTTTTTTGTTTAGTTTTGTACATTTTAATTTATATATTTACGTTGCTTTGTTGACATGTTGTTCCAGTGTACAGTTACAAATTTACAAATGAYTGAACTGTCTTTTCTAACTCAGATGGGTATTTGCTTTCAGTTTGACTTTTTGATTTATTTTTGTAGCACTTTGTCATATTATGAGTTTATAAAGCCAYATAARTAAACACAAAATAGGAGAATCAAGTGCATTCTCATCAGACAGCAAACGTTTCCACAATAAGCTTTCATTAGAACTGCTGAAACATTAGCTGCTGTTTCCTCATTAAACACAAATGCTCCTGGGTTTGGAAGCTGTTGCATTTATCATATGGTTTATTATATAAATTGTATATACAGTAATATTATATATCAGTCATTTATTTTGCACATTTTTTTTGTATTACGCAACAACAACAAAAGAACGTACACTGTTTACTTTCTGTTTAGCTGCAGAAAAAGAAAAATCCTAACTGTTTTTTACTCCTTGCTCCAGATCACGCTCACCACCATCGGTTATGGCGATAAAGTTCCCAAAACCTGGAACGGGCGCATGATCGGAGCTGCGTTCTGTATGATCGGCGTGGCTTTCTTTGCTCTTCCTGCTGTGAGTGCGTCGAGTTGTTTGACATAATYCTTTAAACCGTGCGCCGTTAAGAGGCTTTCATTTTTTCAAAGTGCTGATGAAGATGAATGGGAAGTGCTCATCACTGACGTTGCACTGCGCTTTCCATCGAGACCGGAGCACTTCCCTGCATTTCCCTATTGCTTCCTGAGAATTTCTTTGAGGTCATGAGATGTTTTGAYGCAGTGGCGGAGCCAGACATTTTTCTCAGGGGTGGCCAGACGGGGACCACTACTCACACAGGGGTGGCCAGGAAAATTACATCCTTTTTAATTTGAAAGTTTCCGCAGATCTTCGTGTTTTTGTCATTTTCTTACGTCCTTATACAGGMAGTGACTACTTTATAAATATGGGCGTCAGAACCATTTTAAAAGTGGGGGGACACACTGTTGAATGAAGGTGTACTTTACCAGGTTGTTAAACAGACTTTGCATAAATAAATCCTTAATATAGTAATTATTTCAGAGACTAATTATTTATTAAACTAGTTCCATCATCCTGTTTTTAAACTCACTGCTTTAGCTGAGATAAGGTTAATTAATGTGACACAATTTATCACATCCAATGACTATAAGGGTGCTTTTTACTTTTATATTGTTTATTGTATTGATTTATTTTTAATTATAATATGCCATTGTGACAAATAATGACCCTCAACTGCATGTTTTAAACTAATATTAATAATTTTACAATGAACGTGTGCAATATTTATAATTACCAACAGTGAATTTAGAGGGGTATTTTACTTTTTACGATTTAGTGATAGGTCTACTCGCAACCAAACACAGAGCATCATGCAGCCTTCAGAACATAAAATGACAATGTGTTATACATGTAMAAAAAAAAAAAAAAACATTTGTCACCATTAATCCAAAAGTTGACACCATAAGTCAGATTACATCGTCATATGTTCTGTATATAAGGAAAACCATCACGTCCTTGTCATTAATCTTCTTCAGTGATAGAGCTTGGTGATCAAAAAGAAAAAAAAGAAAGAATGTCCCAACACAGACGAGCTACATCTAATGGCCAGAACTCTGCAGTTTTCACTCATTTACAGGCCAGCGGTCACTCTTTCAGAGATGAGGATGTTCTCATTCTTGATAGAGAGGAACGTTGGTTTGAGAGAGGAGTAAAAGAAGCCATTTTTGTGAAGAAAGACCGTCCATCATTAATTAGAGGTGGAGGCCTCCGCTTTCAGTTGTCCCCCTCATACAGCGCTGCTATTGCCAGTATCACTCCACCCCCTGTTAACAATAGGTGTTAATTAGGTGTCAACGATAGCCATGTGATGTGAGTATCAGTCACATGGAGGCAGTGCTTAAAAGCCTGAATTTTGCCTGAAACTCTCAGACTGAAGAAGTCTCTTGGAGGAGAGACGAAACGTTTCATTAGAGAAGAACCCGTCCAGAAGACCTATACAATTTTTTTCTTTTTGATTTTTTACCTGGATTACTGAGATGCATCAGGACAGAGCTTGGTGATGTTTCAAACTGTTAAACACTGCCACCAACTGTTCAGGAGGATTATTACACCCCTAAAGGTTGTTTCACTGTGGAAGGGGTGTGTACAGCAGGGTGACCAATGAGGTGGCCAAAGATTTGTCTGTGGTGACCATGGCCACCCACTGGCTCCGCCCCTGTTTTGATGACGCTGTAACCAAATGATCATGTGGGAAGTCTAAAGCTGAAGAATTTGGACAAAAAAAGTGGTCCAAACTTTTTTTTTGCCAGCTTGYAGATGTCTGTGTTTGAAGTGGCAGAACCATATCAAATATGAAAGCTTAGATAAGGAGAACTTTACCCACATTTACTGTCTTTAAACAGTGAAATATATAGTTTAAATAGTTAGTTCTAATTTACAGAAAGTAAGTTTGATATTTCAGGACAGTATTTTGTGTTCAGTGAGACATTTTGACATGAGCATGCTTGTTATTTTAGATAAAAACAAGAGGAAAAGCATGGAATTGTCACCTAAATTATTCAGAAATAAAATATTGCCCACTTGTGCCCCAGAAACCTTTATTCTCTAAGGGTAGATTTCTTTATTTGTCAGATCCTGTAGGTGTCTGTACATGTTTAGACAGCTGATGACATTTACAAGCAGGATTTAACTGGTTATCTCAGTGTGCATTATCTTTTCTTTTCCTCAAAATAAATCTGAACTTCCTCTTTTTTTTTAGGGCATTCTAGGTTCTGGCTTTGCCCTCAAAGTCCAGGAGCAGCACAGGCAGAAACATTTTGAGAAGAGACGGAACCCTGCAGCCGGCCTCATCCAGGTTTCTGTCTGAGAGCGGCTGAATCATACACACAGCCATAAATAAATATCTTATTCTGATTTGTGCTCCTAAAAAATGTTTTTGTTCTTTCCAGGCTGCTTGGAGGTTTTATGCCACCAACCTTTCCCGCACAGACCTGCTGAGCACCTGGGATTTTTACGAGCAGACCGTGGCCGTTCCAATGTACAGGTGACTGAGTTTCAGACTGACATATTTTTTTATAAACATGGATAAAACTGGAATCTATTTACSTCCTGTATTTGAAGTGATGTCCAAATGTCTACACTTGTCTTTGTCTGGTTTGTTGTTTTCAGTTGTTTAAATTAGAAAAAAAAWTTTTTTTTCAACTTAACTTCCACAAAACACATTTACGTTTGAAGCACCATTTTCTGAATTTGAACATCTCTTCTTGGAAGCTGCACACGTTCCATTTCACTCCATCGTTAATTTGAGGTGAAAAGTTGAAAACCATCAGAACAGATAACCGCCAAACCGGATTAAGATTAGCTTTAAAGGCGAGCGTTGACCTTTCAGGCTGATGAAACCATCTTGACAGAATGAGAGAAAAAAACAAAAAAACTAACAAAACTATTTGTCTTTTTCCCAGAGTTATTCCRCCTCTGAATCAGTTGGACCTTCTGAGGAACCTGAAGAGCAAGTCATTCAGGTATGAAGATGATGATGATGACRACATGAATTTTGATGATAAAGGTTCAAAGGTGCAGATATCTGTGCAAAATCATGCAGAAGGAGAAAAGACAAACAGCAATGTCTTTAAACTAAATATCAGATCACAGGAATGAATGAAATTTGTGAATCTTTGTAACAAAGCAACACAAACTGAATTCAACATGAGGCTGAAATAATCTCGTTTTATACAATCACCTAAAGCTAAAACATAGAATGAATAGGAAACAAGCATGACTCAGCTAAAGGTTAAAAATAAATAGTTATTGGCCATTCATTACCACAGTTACAGTTGCAACGGCTGTGGAGATTGGTCAAATGCATGCAGTTTATATCTGCTGCTGCCCCCAGCTGGTGATAATTATGGACACAGATTTCTATTTTCCATCACATTTTGATTTAAATGCTAAAAAAAATGTTCTTGTTTTATTAATTTGTTTTTGTCTCATTTTAACTTCTAACTGCTTGAATCCATTTGTTTTTCCAGTCTTAGTGCTGAGGAATCTCAACCATAACACTTTGATTGCAGTGTTGTATATTTATGTATACAGTGTATATATATATACAGTGGTTTGCAAAAGTATTCATACCCCTTGAAC
>NW_013952530.1:1298958-1299893 GCF_001266775.1 Austrofundulus limnaeus | reverse complement strand
ATATATATATATATATATTACAAAAATGTGTAAAAGTAAAAATATTTAGTAAAAATGAGCAGTTACATTTTCCTAAATGTCATTTACTGGGCGGTGACCTCCCCAAAAATATTTTTTCTAAAGGCTAGAATGACTATAATGTCACAATCAGAAAGCACTAGTCCAGCTGTTTCATACAAACTCATTAGAGGTGCAACAAAACATGCATCTGTATCGAAATGTTCAATACACACTATGTATCAAACAATGCAGATTTTTTTAAATTTATTTTATCAGCTTGTCTTCTGAAGATGCTCTGTGTTGAAGGTAAAGTGGATATGTGTTTGACTACTCCACCTAGGCTGCATTGTCGAGCCCAGATCCACTGAGAAACATGTTTCAGCAACACTTAATTTAAAAACTATATATCTTCATACTAGGCTATAYGTCTGCTATGTCCTGCTGAGTGYGAGATGRTTTGTGTCATGTGCAGCTGTGATGAATTGTGTACAAAGTAATATGGTGTCAGAATGATATATATTTATATTTCTCATCCAACCACAATTGAATTCATTTTATCCAGGAGGTGCAATTTATCTGGATTTTTTTTACAATAACAAACCAGATTAAAATAGGACTAGCAACTTTTTGCTCTCTACTTAAGTGCAGTAAGACAGTATTTACAACTCTGACTGAAGCTGTTTAATCACCATCACTGTTTCCTCCGATGCTATGTTTCCTCGCTGTGTAACGTCTGATCGTTTTCCTCCTACAGGAAGGACTCGCAGGCAGAAACCTCTCCCAGGTCTGTGACTGCTCCACTTCTCTCCTCGTCTTTCTTTGGCTTCTCTTCAACTTTGCTCTTAGCTGCTGCTGAGGCACTCTTCTTGAGGGAGTGTGTGTGTGTGTGTGTGTGTGTGTGTGTGTGTGTGTGTGTGTGTGTGTGTGTGTGTGTG
>NW_013952530.1:1295707-1297798 GCF_001266775.1 Austrofundulus limnaeus | reverse complement strand
GATTTATGTTTCACTTCGGTGAAGTTTTCCTTCTGTATGTAACAGAGTTGATGCAATCCACCGTAAAAGTGACAAAAACAAAGTTATTTTATTGCAGTGATTAATTTTACCTATATAAAATGTTACATTTTCATCACTTCATGGATCAGTCAGCAGCAACATCGGATCGATGATCCATGATGTGATGCAAATGTAACGTTTTCTACATATAGGTAAAATGAATAACTGCATTAAAATAACTTTGTTGTTAAATTGAATTATGGAACTGAAAGTGAAAGTAGTCAAACTCAATTTTTAATAAACCAAAATACAGTTTTAAAGCAAATCAATTCAAATTCAAAACTTTAAATTCAGTTTCAACAGAGTAAAATTTATTTTCAAACCAATGCATTCAATTTGAAATTATGCACATTCAGATTCAATCTGAGCGATTCAAAATCAATTGCTGCTGGCACAAGATTTATCCTACAGTCCGACATCAAGCACAGTAAAGGTTATCTTTATGAATTTGTTTTATTTGTTGTAACCCTTTCGATAAAGAAAAACCTATAAAGGTCACTGAAATAACTTGAAACTGACCAAAGTGATAAGAACAAATTACTGAAATTAGGCTAAAAAAATCAATTACAGCTTTTGATTTTTAGTTCAAAAGAATTATTTAAAAACAGACTAAAGAAAAGAAAGGACAGTGGTACCGCTAAGCTAAAATTTTGTTGCACCTGTTGAGGCGATGGACAAATTTCTGTAACTCCCTATAAGAATTCAGCACCTGCCCRCAGGGATCCCACTTCTTATGTAAACTACTCTGGCTGCAAGTTTGCATTAATACTTCTACTGATGTTCAACAGGACTTAGATCAGTGTTTTGTTCAAAGCCATTCTTTTTGGCTCATTTTCCTGTTGGAGGACCCATGACCTGCAGCTGCTCCAGAATGCCTTGATAGTCTTGAGATTCCGCTGTACCCTGCTCAGATTTTAGACACCGCGACGCAGCAGAGCAGCCCCAGAMGCAAACCAAGCCTCCGCCATCTTTCATTTTTTATTTCTGTAAACAGAGACGCTTCAGTTTTGTCTCGTCTGACCAAAAAGACATTTTCCCAGAAGCCTTCAGTCTTTTTTCAGTTGTTTCTAGATAAACACATGTAGTTCATTCACACAATTATCATCAACTTGAGGAAAAATATTGTTCACATTTTGATTCTTACTTGATGACGTTTTTAGCCGTCATGGCTTTACTATAAGTTTGTTTTTGGCTTCCTAAAAATAGCATTAACCTGTAACTGATTCATTTTACTCCCATTAAATGGGCTTTTTCTCATCTGTTGAAACTAGAGCAAGTCTGACAAAATGTGGGACATCTTCTCTAAATGTGCAACAAGAGCTAAAAATGTTGTGCAGTCCCACGCAAAGAGGAACACCTGGTCACCCTGAATATTCACCAACAAGCTGTTCGCCTCAGGAGAGTTTGGAACATTTTAAGAGCTGTGCTTGGGTTTGTTACCACACTGTTTTTTGGTAAAGAAAACATGTGTAATGATAGACAATGCAGTAACACTTTATCACAAATGACATTTTTACTAGTTGGTGCAACCTTTAATGAGCGATTTCGTTTAGAAAAAATATTAGACGACAATTTTAAGAGCACAAATCTCCAGCTGAAAACCAGATTTCTAATGATCTGTAAAGTGTTACTGGCATCATTTTAATGGCGCACACTTGTTTTTGTGATTTATCTTTTTGTGTCTCCTTTACTGCCCACCACTCCAGTAGTGAAAATGCACACAAAGACAGACTTTGTGGGTGCTGCCCGAGAACTATTAGGTATAGTTGCTGCACAGATACTAACAACTGCACTGCAAGTTTGTGTTTCTCTCCTTTCCTTCCTGTTTTCCTTCCTGATTTAAGCACAAATAAAACCCCACGAGCCACAAAAATATAAATGATTTTATGCTGAGAAAGGACAAAGTTGTAGCCACTTGGGTCACACTGTGTGTTGTTAATGACTAACAGCTACCATCGCACAAACTTTACACATAATATTTGTGAAATTTTATGATTTTAAGCTTTGTGTTTTGTAACATCAGTTGATGTC
>NW_013952530.1:1291457-1294742 GCF_001266775.1 Austrofundulus limnaeus | reverse complement strand
GTATAAAATCCCAAGAATAAAATGAAACAATAGTAATTTACAAAAAAATAAAACTAAACAAAAAACAACATCAAATCCTTCTCAAACAACAATTCATATAGATACACATTATGCTATTTTATATTTCCCCAAGGTTTCATTAGAACCCATTCAGTCATTTGAAAGATATTTTGCTAAAAGACAGAACTGTAAATAAGTTATGGCAGAATATATGTTGGGGGCTCCCCCTCAGCTACAACCACACTGTTAATATCTATAAAACTGACTGAGTTTTAGCTGTTTTTAGGTTAAAAGCTAAAGTGGGTTAGCTGCAGTAGCAGCCATCTGTAGCCCTCTAAGGTCTGGGGTCTAAATGTCCATTTTGGCTCATTTTGAATTTACCTGTATATTTTCATCTTAAAAACTATTCACCTTGCCTTGTTTGGTATCATTATTTTYAGCACARCCATAATGTTGACTGTTCCGTTATCCCGTCTCCAAAACACACTCATGTTCTCTTACAAGTGTACGGACAAACTTTTTTTATTGGTTGCTTTGGAAATGTGGTGCATTTCAGGAAATCAGAAAAATGGATGTCATGTTAAATTCAAGCACTTCCTGGGCACAAAACGTTCACTGAATGCGCAGCAAATGCATAAAAAATGATCAAAATTATGGCAAAAATGATTGATCATAAATCTGGTTTTATTTGGAATTAAATAAAATAAAAACAAGTTAAACCCACTATTTTAAAAGAGTATGAGGTCTCTGCTGTCCAACCCAGCTGAAACGAGCACTCAGCCTGCTGCCATTTTTGTCGCATTARCCCTTAAATGTGTCATGTCARTTMCCGCTCTGGAGTGGGCTTGGACCYCAGAGGGTTGTTCAGTTAATCAGCTGTAGATACATTCACTAATTACATTATACAAGTTTTAACAAAGCTGCACAGACAAAAGACAAAAGGTTATAAATAAAATGAGGTGAAGTTTTGTTAGCAGTCTGAAATAAAATCAACATACTTTTTTTTATTTTTCAGGGAAGATGCAAATTCACGTCTTTGTTTCCGTCCCTGCCACCATTGATTTATGATTTCTGTTTAGTAACGTCTTTATGCAGTTAATTTGCTTGCTGCCTTTTTTGCAGATTCAGCTCATGTAAACTTCTGTTCAGCAGGAAAGGTGCATAACGCTGAGTAATTATTTCCTGAGTATCTGTCAGAGCAAACACTGTGAGGGGGGATTTTATGGTTTTTGCATGATTTTTCTTCACCTTTTTGTCCATTTTTTTTGCATAGTGTGAGACCACAACTCTTCCTTTTTGAGATGCGCAGTGCCACTTTGCTTCTCATGCATGCCTGCTTGTAGCTTCCTGCTGCTTGTCTGAMCCACTGAATGCTCCACCATGCTCGTTTGTGGACATGGCTCCTCCCGCTGTAGGACTTTTAAAAATTTCTTCTGAGGTAAGAAAAATAGTCACATCAGAGCTGACCTCTGCATTTTTGGGAAAGTCATGCACATTGAACACATTCAGTTTCACATTATCAGAATTTAAAATGAAAACTGTGCWAAAATAATAAAGCCCCATGCATGAAACCTTTCTCCTTTTTCGCTCGTTCTGTGTAGTCGGAAGGCCAGYATGAAGGACAAGGTGTTTCCCAGTCCTTCCAAAACTCCCATGGTTAAGGGGAAGGCTCTCTCTCCGGGGGCGGAGGATGGGGCCGACGCGAKTCCCAGCAAGGTCTCCAAGAGCGGGAGCTTCAACGAGAAGAACCGAGGGCAGAAGCACTCCCTCAAAGTCCGGGGCAGCACCTCGCGCCAAAACTCAGATGGTAAAAATAAAAAATAAAAAAAATGCACAAGCTAAGCAAAAATCAGCATCAGAGGTTTGATTGTGCATCATTTTCACTGATATTGTGAATATGCTTTGTAACACTTGCAACTTTGCAACTTCCAATTCAAAGAAACATCAGCTGAGTTCAGATATACTCTCACCGGCTGTATTTTAGGTACACCTTATGGACCTGTTTTGCTTTGATAATTCTTTGTGACAAAACTTCAACAAAGTGTTGGGAACACTTCTCAGAGATTTTAGTTCATATTGACATAATGGTGTCTTGCGGCTGCTGCAGATTTATCAGTTCATGGTGTGAATCAGTCGTTCCATCAGGTGACTGAGTTCAGTGAGTTTGGTCCAGGTTGGGTGAGCCTGCATGATTTGTAGCCTCAGTTTCTTAGTTTTTTGTTGCCAGGAATGAACACAGTGTGGTCTTCTCCTGTGGGGAGACATCTGCTTCATGGTTGTTCTGCATTCAGAGATGAGCATACCTTGTTTGTAGCAAAGGTTATTTAAACTATTTTCCATCACCTCCAGCCAGTCTGCCTGCTCTCCTCTGACCTCTGACACCAAGAAGGCATTTCTGTCCACACAACTGCCGCTCACTAGAAAWTTTTCTGTTTTTCATTCTATCTGAAATAGTTGTGTGTGAAAATCACAACTTTCTGAAATATTCACACAAACAACCACAACATGTTCAAAGCCACTTAAATCCCCCTTTCTCCATGTTGTGATGCTCTGTTTGTATGGAGGACTGAAACTGTCACAATTAAAATAAAAGCATAAATATACAAATGGACCAATAAATACATAAATACACTTCTAATGCACCAATTAAATAAAAAATGAGAACTTTACCTTTTTATAATTTATTTAACTTTATTTTTCCAGGTTAGTTCTAATAAATTATATATTTTAGCACATAATTTACATTTTACTGTTTGTTTTTCTTTTTACTTATACATGCATTTATTTCTTTTACTTATACATGCATTTATTTCTTTCACTTGTACATGCATTTATGTCTCTCTCTTACCTTATGTATTTATGCCTCATTATGCAAATAAGGCGGGCAGTCCTTCCTGGGTCAGCTCCTCTCTTATTGGTTAACAGACAGGAAGGAGCAGTATCCATGTGCAGATCTACTGTACATGCTTATACTGCCACAGTTAAACTCAAAGTTTAAAGTTTAGTTTAAAACAAAGGCAAGGAGAAAAACACTTATCTGTGCAAGACCAATAGGAGAGGAAGTAACCCAGGAGGGACCACCCGCCTTATTTGCATAATGAGGCAGAAATGCATAAGATAAAGTGAAAACAGGAGAAAGGAAAATGTAAAAGCAACACATCAACATAAAAGACTTAAATAATGTAAAAAAGAATATGAAAATAGTTCAAAATAAAAATTTAAGAGGCACAAATGCATGTACAAGTAAAAAATCTATCTATCTGTCTATATATATATATATATATA
>NW_013952530.1:1287988-1291359 GCF_001266775.1 Austrofundulus limnaeus | reverse complement strand
GCATTGGATTAATTAATTTCTTTAAAAAAATCCATCCATCCATTTTCTGTACACGCTTCTTTCCTTTCAGGGTTGCGTGGGTCACTGGTGCCCATATCCAGCAGTCACAGTGCGAGGGGCGGGGTACACCCTGGACAGGTCGCAAGTCCATCACAGGGCCACACATAGAGACAAACGAGACAAACAACCATTCACTCTCTCACTCACACCTAGGGACAATTTAGAGTTACCAATTAACCTAACAGTCATGTTTTTGTCTGTGGGAGGAAGCCGGAGTGCCCGGAGAGAACCCACACATGCACGGAGAGAACATGCAAACTCTACCCAGAAAGGTCCCCAGACCGGGATTTGAACCGGTGACCTTCTTGCTGAGAGGCATCAGCTCTACCAACYGAGCCACCGTGCCGCCTCCATTTATATATTGTTATCTTTATTTTAATTATAACAGTTTCGGTTCCCCATATATCTGAACGTCAGCATGTCGTCTTTACAACAAGTCATAATACTGAGCGTTTAGTTTATAATAGTCCCATCAAATGAAGGAAAGCATGCAAATAAGCCAGAGTTCTAAGATGCTCCTGTAAAGTAATCAAAATAACTATGACTCCATTAGAATCTCTCAGGTAAAAGCAAATAACAAAATAGATGAAAATTAAACTGGAGCTGATAGGTTATGTAAACTGACTAATGGATGAGCTACAAAGCAACAAGCTTTAAAGTGCCTGTGACATTTATGTCCTTTTAAATGCAAAAAAAAAAAATCAAAGAAAACATCTTTATATGTATGACATTTGGCACAATACATGATTCTTCACATTTTGTCACATAACTATAATATTTTCTTTTGAGCTTGGCTCAGTTAAACTGAAACAGGAAGTGACATCAAAGGGGAACTCTTTCAGAATTTCGAAACAATATTATTTGAACTCTGACCCCCTTTCTTCTCCTTGACAGTGACTCAAAATATTCTAAAGAAACATCAGATTCTTCTCTACAGTCTGTGTTGTTAATCTTAACAATGTTTTGTTCACGCTCAGATAATCCCCTTTGACATCACTTCCTGTTACTTTGTATGTGAATGTCTCAACAGCTGTTCTTGTTAGTGGCATGAAATTTATTTTGCAATATAATATCAATGTCATCTTTCCAAAAATGCATTTGTATTTATTACAAAAATGTGATATCACAGGCACTTTAATAACTGTGCAGGCTGCTGCTGCTTTTGCAGTTTGTTTTTATAAAGTTTCAGTGTTGACAAATGTTACATTTCTTTAATAAAAATAATTATAAACTGCTGTCATTGAAGGACATGAAACAGAGTTGATTCCATGTCAGACCAAAAACTCACCATTAAAGTGTTTTAGAAGGAGGTTAGCGCTTACTTCATACTTTAAAAAAAATAGTTAATAGTAAGAAATCAACTGTCATGAATGAGAAGATTTGTTTGTCCTGCTGGTGTCTGAAGAAACAGAAAACTGGCACATTTCAACAACAAACAGAGTCTGTTTGGATGTTGAGGTGTCTGGTCATCATGAACGTTCATACGTCATCCAGGYATCACTGCCAACAACTATGTTTCTGTCCTTCATCACTGCTTTGGCTTTCTGTTGAACAGTTGGACCCAGTTCTCATTAGCTGTTTTTCTTCTTCCACCTCATGACTTGTTTAAAGTGCTGATTGAAATGCAGGACGACGACTTTGGACTGAAGCGTTCTCCAGGTTAGACAAGTTACCATGACCTGTCTTCAGTTTCAACTGCAAAATAAACTGTAATGTGTAGATCTGTGGTTTGCCATATTCAAATTCATACAGTTAAAAAATCCCAGAGGACTGTTAGAAACTGAGCTGTGGATCGAAGACTTGTCGAAGAACTGATGTGTCTGTCCATGTCATCCAATAGAATCCATAACAAATCTTTTTCATGTCTCTCCTATGTCTCTCTCTCTCTCTCTCTCTCTCTCTCTCTCTCTCTCTCTCTCTCTCTCTCCCCACTCTCCCTCTCCCTCTCCCTCTCTCTTTTTGCAGCAATTGAAGGTTTAATAAGTAAGACATTGGGAAATATTTTTGGTTGACTTTTTTGGTTGAAATTATAAAATATAGAAGAATGAAACATGTTGGCTTCACCTGGTTTGATAAGTCCGCATGCTAAATCTGTTGACTTGACATGAACCCCTCTATAAGTTTTATTTATGTTATTTTTTTATTTTTTTCTCCTTGTTGTGACTGACGGCTGTAAAGCATGAGTCTAGCTGAGGGAAAGCATGGAATTATTTGATTGTATTTATTTAATAAGTCTCTTAAAACAACATGCAAATGATCACATAGTCTGTTTTTTACACAAAAAGTAGGACAAGCTAATAGCGGGTTCAAGTCAAGTGGTGCCAAGACAACCAAAAACTGACCCAGATTTACAGTAATGTAACCAAAAACCTGCTTTATTTTGCATGAAAAGACCTCACTTTCCCCACCAGATTAGAGCCTATTTCTGAAGAAAAGCCATTCATAAGCATTTTGGCGAATCTAAACCTGCTAATWACACTTTTAATTTAATAATTGGTGGTGGGAAGAGAGAACTTATCTTAAAGGTTTCGGTAAAGCTTTATTGCATCAGCACTATCCTTCAATTCTGCTCTACACAAGTTGTTTTCTGTCGCTCATCGCTCTCACAGACAGGCTAACTGGCTTGAAACCAACACGAAAGCTGTGTAGATTAAAAAAATAAAAACAGCTCTGCATTGCTTCTGCTGTTCGAACGTGTTGGTCAGAAACAAGTAAAATGTTTTGTAATGAATATTTCTGAATTTTGTTCCAGAGGCAAGCCTTCCAGGAGAAGAAATGGGTGATGATAAGAGCTGCCATTGTGAGTTTTTTACCCAAGAATTACCTCCAGGATTGAAAGTTACAATACGATCAATTTGGTAAGGATTTTTTTTTGGTATTATTATTATTATTTTACACAGATGACAAAAACAGGTCCTAACAACAGGCCTTTGCAGTTACTCTGGGATCATTTATTATGCAAGAGTATTTATCTGAACTACTGAATTTTAGGTTGGAATCTTCTTGGTTTAGGATCAGTTTTAGGGTCTGGATCAGGGATTGGATACTGACAGCCCTTAACTTTTATAAAAGTGCCCTCTGAGAGCTGCTTTGTGGGTTTTTTTTAGTAAAAATCAATTTTGTTCCCAGAATTTCAAGTCAAAATGTGTTTAGTCTGCCATGAAGRATTTTAATCTAAGTGACCACAACACATTGCACTAAATATGAGAAGTTTTCTGAAGTTACAAGTACATGAACAAAAGTGACTTTTTACCAGAACTGCAAAGTCTGCCCTCAAAGCGTCTTATGAGTGTTTATTTTATGTATGCATA
>NW_013952530.1:1282683-1287925 GCF_001266775.1 Austrofundulus limnaeus | reverse complement strand
TATATATACAAATTGTGTATTCATATTTATTAAACAACCATACAACTGTCACACATGCATTTGTGGATGAAATATATTTAGTTACTACACTGAACATTGRTTTAACTAGATACAGCATAGAGGTAGTATGTAAGACCCCATGYATGTACACAAAGCACCAATGCACCAGAACTCAGGAGTCACTAGAACAGATTCATTGTTTTGGGTGGGGGTCCAGAAGGGTTGGTTTGGGTGGGTGCTCATTTGTGGGCCCTATGGATAGCCCTTCATCAGAGCTATAAAAAAATTAATAAATAAAAAAAATCTGAAGCTCCTATGCTGAATAGTTTTTGAGTTATAAACATTTTGGTATGTCCAGACCACCCCCCTTTTTAGATGGAGCCCCCTCCTCAAATATGGGGTGTATCGTAAAAGCATTAGCGGGCACAGTGTAGGTCGGACACATCTACATCCGTACCAAATTTTACATTGATTGGTGAAGCCGTTTCTGTGTTATAGTTTAGAAAAATCTTGGGAAAAAAAAACCCCAAATCATGCGGGGCATAAATTACATATGGGGGTCATAATAAACACATGTAAGGAAACCGTAAACAATATAATGGAAGTCTGAATAAAATTGATTTGATTTGATTTATTTATTTAACAGGAAAAAGATTATTAAACATCAAGCCTGACTCAGCATAATTGCTGTTTTACAGCAGGTTCCTGTTCTGCGGCACATAAAACACTCAGAATTACAGCATCACAATCACATCATTATTATTACACCATAGACACAAAGACAAACAAGCATACCAAATTTCAAAAAGGCAGCATTTGCAAAATAGCAGAAAACCAGCTGATTCGCTTCTAAAAACTTTATTCTCATCTCTGATTTTAATCAGACCAACAGTAGAACAGGCCTCAGAGTGAAAAGGCCTTGAGCCTTATCAGGAAAACAAACAAYAACAATCAATCAGCAGCTGGTGTCTGTGCCAAGCTGGCTCTAAGAGAAGACTGCACAAAAACTGACTGATGAATAATGATGAATCAACCTCTTAACATATATCTCTGATTTCCTGGTCACATACCTTTTACGTCAGACGTTAGAACGTAACAAACCCCTTTCATGCAGAAAGGCCTCGTATGATGAAAAAATAAGTGTCCCCTTCCATCATTTAAGTTGTCCATCCCTGGTCTGGATCCTCTGCGTCCCGGCTTACTGTCTCACTTTCAGGAACTGTTAAACTCTTATTTTTAATTTGAATTTTATGTGACACACCTGAAAACGAATTCTCGCCCTCCGCAGCGTCATGAAGTTCTTGGTGTCGAAGAGGCGGTTCAAAGAGAGCTTGCGGCCGTATGATGTCATGGACGTGATTGAACAGTACTCTGCGGGCCACCTGGACATGCTGTCACGCATTAAAAACCTGCAGGCCAGGCAAGTCATCAAGATTCTTCAAGTAGCTATATTATTAGTAGAGAACAGTGGTTAAAAAGTGACTCAGTTATGATTATTAACTAAAGTAATGGATACACACATGTCGATTTGCCTGTKTCATTTGTCAGCTACATGTGCTGTATTCAGTATAATATCAACAGCTTTATCTAAAACCCCAGTACAGCTCACTTCTTTACAAATGTGTTCAACGTTGGTGTGTTTTGTTTTATATCAGTTATATCTAGATCCTCAAATCCTGATGCCCTGAAGGTCTAACATGCACCAGAAATATATTCCAGCAGTGAAAAACATACACTTTCCATCCATGAAGCAAGCCAGACTCACCATATGTGCTGTGTTGTGTGGAATATATTGAAAGTTGTTCTCCATAGCTGATGTGATTCCCATGTTGCTTCATTTTGCACTGCACTCACATCGTCTCTGTGTGCCTCGCCAGGATAGATATGATTGTTGGGCCCCCTCCCCCAACAACACCTCGCCATAAGAAGTCCACTGAAGGTCCTAGGTTAGGTTAATAGACTGCACCTTTAGAATGACCATACTATCAGCATTAATCTCCTGGCATCGTAGTTGAAATACTCAAGCAGTTGCATACTTCAYCATTTTGACTGATGGATCCTTTTTGAGCTTGGGCTGCTTGATCTGGTTCATTAGACCAACAGAATAGTAAAGGATGAAATCAAAGTTTAACAAAGAACAGTGAGAAAATGTGTTAAACGGCTGTTTACAGTTTTTCTCAGTTGCTTTGGTGCAAATCTTAAATTGACATTTGCAAAACAATGCATACGAAACACCATGGATTACCTCCTAAATCCTTTGTTCATCTCTCAAAACTAAATTTCWAAGAAYGTGTCAGTGCCATCAGAAGGTCAAGTCTTTGTGTCCTATACAGATAAAACTGTCAGATTGCTTTGTCATGTTGTCAATATATAACAGCGTACTCTGGAGGATGTTCTGATGTAAACTAGGGCTAAAGTTTTAATGAAATGTAATTGTGGGAGAGTGATTTCAAGAGTCTAGACAAAATTCACATTTATGCTTTTACATTTTGTGCTGTAGTTTGTTGACAGACCAGTCATTGCAATAAAGGAAAAGACAGCAAACTGTACACACAGTGCTGTAGGAATTACAGAGCAGTCTTCCTACACCACAAATTCTCTCCCACATCTCAATAAATATCTTCTCTTGTGATGCAGCGAGGTAAGAAACTTGTGTTTTATCCAGCCTCTGCAGACATCTGCTGTGATGTCATCACATGCTGCATGGCAGTGGGGTCAGGGGTGATTCTAGGGGTGGGGCCACAGGGGCATTGGCCACTGCTGAAATCGACTGGCCCTCTGAGGTGCCCCTATGAAAATACCTTTATATGCCCCTGTCCTGTCACTCATCTGTCCTTTGCCTGAGAGCAATGATGGTGGGTGCAGTTCCATGCCCAAACCCTGGAGGCACTAATGAGTCAAACAGTGAAGTCCAGCATGAATCAATCTTAAAGAAGCCTTTTTCTCTTGAATAATCCTGCAAAAAAATCTTTCAGTTGACAAACAATGGCTTCATTTTCTCACATGCTTTGAGAATATAGCTTGTAAAATTGATAAGGAGAATTTAAACTCAACTTTTTTGGAATCTTTTAAAAACATAATATTACGTTACAAGTGTTGGAACATATGTGACCGGTTAAATTTATACACTTTATAAAAACTGAGGGCCTACAAAATTCATAAAAAACCTCCTGGTTGGACTCATCACTGTACAGTTCCTTCATTGTCTGATGCCTTGACTTTTCAGAATTATGTTTTGTATAGTGGTATTAATTTATATTTTCAGATCTTCCAAGGTGCCAATTTTGGAACTCTCTGTGCATTGTTGCCCAAATCAAATTCTGGAAGTGGTCATTCAACTAGATCTGTTACAAAAGGACAACTGATATTACCAACTTTTAAAAACTGTTACGGCCAGAGGTCTTTCTTCTATGTTTATACTAAAGCATGGAATGACATTCCTCAAAACATAAAGTCCATTTCAAAACTACAGCCCTTTAAGAAGAATCTTGTCTGCCATCTGCTGGACACTTTTTGTTSTGCTCATATTTAGACGTCCTATTTTGCAAATGCTGCCTTTTTGAAATTTGGTATGCTTGTTTGTCTTCTATGGTGTATAATGATGTGATTGTGATGCTGTAATTCTGAGTGTTTTATGAGCTGCAGAACAGGAACCTGCTGTAAAACAGCAATTATGCTGAGTCAGGCTTGATTTTTAATAATCTTTTCTTGTTAAATAAATAAATCAAATCAATTATGTACATGGATGTTGAACAAATACTTGGTCCCTCTATGAATATTGTGGCCCCTTACTCAGAAAAATCCTAGATCTGCCACTGAGTGGGGTAAAGGAATGGAGAGTGGAGTGAGAGGAACTCCATCAGCATCCTGTTGTGACCCACAAACCATTTCCTGATGATGTTGGATCAATGGAAACTGACTTTGTCCCAAACTGTCACAAGTCATCTCCAGTCCGACCAGTCTTTTGTTCAGGGATGAGATCAGTGTGTACAAAGGTGACAAGATGCTCTGTATTTTATGTATGAAAGTCAGCATTCATAGGGGAACAATTCCTCGATTCAGGACAGATTTTAAAAACAAAGTTTCATGCAGATATGTAGAAATTTGACCTATTGTGAGAACTTCAGCCATTTTKCATGTAAAAACTAAAGCGATGAACTAATGCCTAAATGTTGTGGGGGATGATATTATTCAACAGAGACACAAAATGTGTTTTGATCAACATTTTGATCAACGTGACAAAATCAAATGCTAACAGTGGAGAATTGTCCAGAATCATTTGCATGGATGGACCAAAGCATTTGCAACTTCAAAGAGATGAGAAACTGCTTTTTTTGATGTGCAACTGACATCATGACGTGAAGATTGAACAAATGAGAATTTCGATTCTGATCTGAGAAATGTACCAAAGCAAAAGATAAAGACTCTAATGTCTTATTTAATGTTTGATAAGTTTGTATGTAACATTACATCAGCTTTCCTCAAGACAATGTAAAAAAAAMAACAACAACAACTGATCAAGTAAACAAAACAGATTTCCTGCAGTTTGCTTTTATTAATGAGCCTCATCAAGTGGCCCCACTCAACAGGGGTTTAAAGTGCTAGTTGCTTGTTGTCACAGTAAAGACATCAGAGGGAGAGATTTCCCAGTAGGATGCAATGGAAATGAAGCATGAAGCACCACAGCAAAAAGCATGCCCAGTGTTGCATTTTGGCACCAGATGAAGCTCAATCCAAGCTTGTGTTTCCGCTGATTTTCATAATGCATGCATTCACACAGTTCGCCCCAAAAAAACAGAACCTTTCAAAAAGGTTGTCATTCCAAACACATTCACGTGGAAAACTCCTCATCTTAAATGTTTTAATTCATCCGTTTTTTTTTTTCACGTGATACTCATTCGCATTTCTGCACTTTAAAACTCTTAATAAATGTGTAGAGTTTTCTGGCAGAGCATTTTGTTTCATTTAATTCATTAAATAGCTATGATTCATGATTTCTTTTTGTTTTATGAAAACTAGAGTCGACCAGATAGTCGGTAAAGGTCCTAAAGTTGACGGGGACGCTGCAGACGACCAGAGCATGATGGGACGTTTAGTGAAAGTGGAAAAACAGGTAGGGATGTTTCATCTAAGTTTTCAACAAGTGAAGTCAAACAATCACAATTTCAAAAAAGAAAATACAATGGTTTCTTTCTTTCTTTCTTTCTTTCTTTCTTTCTTTCTTTCTTTCTTTCTTTCTTTC
>NW_013952530.1:1279624-1282655 GCF_001266775.1 Austrofundulus limnaeus | reverse complement strand
TTTCTTTCTTTCTTTCTTTCTTTCTTTCTTTCTTTCTTTCTTTCTTTCTTTCTTTCTTTCTTTCTTTCTTTCTGGGAAGCAAAATGGTCTTCTGCTTCAGCATAGAGGTCCATTTTTAACCTTTTTCATTTTTTTGAATGATTTGCATTTATCAAATGCTTAACTAAAAATGATTTACAAAACTTTTACAAACTGTTAAAAGAATAAAGGATGGCCCTGACCTAACTGTTCTGAGATGTGTTGCTGCCATAAAATTAAAAAAAATACCATATTTTTAAAACTTACCTTTTCTTACTTTCAGCACTAAATATGTCATTGTGAATAAAATAGGAGTTTGCAAATCATTGCATTCTGTTTTTTTAAAACAGCTTTTTTGGAAACTGTGTAAAAATCTTTGTTGGACAGGCTTGTGCTATGACAGTAAATATTTTATTCTACACTAGTTTTCTCAGAATTAGGGTTATATTTCATATTTTTTAGTGGAATTTTTATTCTAAGTTGCATATATTCCTTCCTGTAGGTGGTTTGCATGGACAGGAAACTCGATTTCTTGGTCAACGCGTACGTCCAGCGTATGGGCATCACTCACTCAGAAACAGAGGCCTTTTTCAACTCCAAAGAGCCGTATCCAGCTCCACCTTACCACAGCCCAGAGGAGACCAAGGAGGAGAAGGAAGGAGCAGAGGAAGTGAAGGAGGAAAAGAAGGTGAAGACATCCTCAGCGGATGCTCTGTGTTCTGATGAATCTCTGGAAAAGAAAGATCCTCTACTTGGTCAGTCTGTGGCGAGATCAGTGGGCACTCCATCTGGCAGCAACAGCAACAGCCGCCCCTCGACGTCCTGGCAGCACCAGCTGCAGCACCCCCTCAGCCAACCTGCCTGGGGCAGCAGCGTGGCCAACACCCCCTCACCTGTAGCAGCTGGAGGCGACAAGTCGCCCACCGTATTCCGCCTTCCTCCCCCACCTGCTCGAGTGCACGACCGGTTGTCCTCTGGACACGGTGGCAGCCGCAGGGAGGGCGGCTCAAACGGCAGGAGGCGCCACAGGAGGCAGAGGTGTCAGCAAGACGCCACCGCCGTAGAAAGTGACACGTCTCTCTCCATCCCGTCTGTTGACCACGAGGAGCTGGAGCGCTCCTTCAGCGGTTTCAGCATCTCTCAGGCCAAGGAGGACTTCTTCGGGCCTTCTTTCTTTACAGGCTCATTAGCGGGCGTGACAGGGACCGAAGCTGGAGCCGGACCATCAATCTGTGCCAGGGTCAGACCTTTTATAGCTGAAGGGGAATCAGATACGGACTCTGACCTGTAYGCTCCTTCACCTCTGTCCTTCACTGGAGAGCTCTCATGTGGAGAGAAGGGATGGCCGGGACTGAAGTAGGTCAGGGAGGTTTTCTCAGTTGAGACTTGTGGCGACAGACCAGTGCCAACGCGAGAGCCTTCATTAGACCTTCCAGCCAACTAACTCATCGTCCAATATTACAAATCATTTTAGGTTAAACAAATTCATACAAAAGATACAAAAAACATGATCAAATAGAAAAAAAAATCCCCAAAAGTTTACTTTTGCCTCACAATTTATGATTACAAACCAACAATTCACAAGCTATCCTTAATTTTTCTTTTTACATTAMAAGATTTTGGATAAGTAGAAAAAAGAGGATTGTTGTTTAACTTTTTATTCCAAATAGTACACGCGTTCAAGGTCTTTRTATGTTAAAAAACACTTCAGCAGACAAATGGGAGTTTGTAATGCAACGTTGTGAAAATCTTATCACTTGTTTAGCAYACTGTCTTGAAAACCTCTATATCTTTGAATGACTTGAGGTGTTACGATGCCAAACCCTTAGCTATCCGTTAGATTCTTGCAGAGTAAAAAAAGGCTTGCTTCTTCTCCTTCTTCAAAAAAAAAAACTCCCCTTAAAAAACTAACAATTAACCAGTAAACCCCTTTGCATGGCATGTTAAATGGTTGATTTTAGGACTGTGTTGAGCAGGTTATAACAGCAGCAAAAAGTCAGTTCCTGTATTCTTTAAAATCCTATAGAGGCAGACAAAAGGGTGCATAAAACACGACGTGCTTGACGTGACTGGTTTCAAGCTGCAGTGTTTTAATGTTTCTCAGAGGAATGTAAATGCAGCCTGAGCATTTTAATTCCAACAGCACGCTTCCTGAGCAAACGTGTGCACAGTTCACGTGCAATGTTTAAGTGCTACACGTTTAAAGAAACATTAGGGGCTAAAATTTGATGCAACACGTAGAATTTGTATTGGTAAAACCCAACAGGCGTCGTTATAGTTGGAGCTGTCAGACTTGTTGCCCAGATGTGATGGCATCGATCATTCATGTAGCCATGAATTCATAAAGCCTCTGCACTAAATGACGAAATGCAATAAAGGTAAAAAATCAAAATCAAAACAGCAAACAGGTCAACCGAGAACCATCCTTAACACACATTGCCTTATTTTCACACAGAAAAAGTCATTTTATAAGTCCACGAATCAATCTTTTATTTTTAATGTTACATAAGCAAGTTGAAGATTGACTTTAAGTGGTTAAAACACTGTGGCCTCGGGACATTAGCACATTGATGATCTTATCTAATTTAGATGTAACCTACCTAGCCCCTTCATTTTGGCATTACTGCTCTAACTTTGACATCAATGCCKATCAACTGATTGGACTGGACATTAGTCAAGTAAATCTAAGTTCAATGATGTAACTGCACCTTCATCTTCTTCATTAATAAAAGTTTGTACACCACTGAAAATGATGACTTTCATTCGATTTTTAAATCTATCTTTTGTGTGAATAAAGCTGTCATATTCTGTTGTGAAAGATACCATGTGTAGGATAGTGCAATGACAACATAATTCCACTTGATGGCAACCAAGACTCTAATTGTTAGATAGATGGGTAGATAGATGCGGGGAATTTAGAAGGGTGGGTAGATAGATAGATAGATAGATAGATAGATAGATAGATAGATAGATAGATAGATAGATAGATAGATAGATAGATAGATAGATAGAT
>NW_013952530.1:1272296-1279593 GCF_001266775.1 Austrofundulus limnaeus | reverse complement strand
ACACACACACACACACACACACACACACACACACACACACAATGACAATGGGAGAGAGGGGTCATTAGTTGCATACATATTGGTCACCATATATCTCAATTACCATCGTTACACAGTGGCTGCATTTCAGACAAAGCCTTTCTATGAAGACAGAATGTAATCTGTTTAACTTTACTGTTGACATTGGATTGTATCAACCCAATATAGTTAGGTTTTTATGGTAAACATGCGAACATGAAACCACATAAATATTTACATATTACATATAGGAGGAATATGTCAACCAAAAGGATTTATAGCTGAAGTAAAGGTACAGTAAAAAAGAGGTAAAAGTTTAAAGTTGTGTGAATTCCAGATTCGTACTGATGTTTTCCTGTTTTTAGTTTATATGTTTTTCAGTCCAACTTTTCACACACTTACTTGCATTTATATACGTACTTACATACTTTTGAAATGATTTGAACTTTATTTACCAAATATTTTCCAGAAATACATTTTAAATCTTTTTAGATAATTGAAAAACTTTGTCCTTTGTAATCTACTTCAGCAAACTTAACTTTTAATTTTTAGCAATTGTC
Organism: Austrofundulus limnaeus; assembly: GCF_001266775.1. Lineage (NCBI taxonomy): Eukaryota > Metazoa > Chordata > Actinopteri > Cyprinodontiformes > Rivulidae > Austrofundulus > Austrofundulus limnaeus. The sequence continues at coordinate 1,279,015 of NW_013952530.1, read as the reverse complement.
TTAATCATTTTAGGTTTTAGCTACAATTTTGGTAAGTTTAGCTTCAAGCTGAAGTTCAGCTTAGCTTTTAAGCATTTAGCAAATGTTTTGCTAATTTAAGCTTTTAGATAAAATGAGACTTTTAGCTACAGTTGYGCTAATTTGAGCTTTTACCAACAGTTTTGCTCAATGAAGCTTTTAGCTACAGTTAGTTTGAGATTTTATTTTATTAATTTGAACATAATTTTTTTTATTTTAGCTGCTACATTGCTGTATTACATTTATTTTGTGTTTTTAGCATGTATATGTTTTTTCAAAATTGATTTTAGCATTTATCTACAGTTTTTCACATTACTGCTTCAAGCAATGATTTTGCTACATTTTGCTTTTTAGCAACTGTTCCTCTGATGTAAGCTTTTAGTCACATTTTCTATAAAAACGCTATTTTAAAAACTAATTTTAGCTTATATATATGGTTTTATTCATTTTAACTTTTAGGTATGATTTTTTTTGTAGGTAAATTAAACTTTTAGCTGCTGTTTTGTTACAGTTTTGTGAGTCAGCTCTCACACTGTGGTTTTGCAAAAAAAAAAAATCAAAACTTTTCTATTTATTTCCTCTCTGTAGACGCAGATCCATAGCGCTTATCTTCAGTGTGAAATTATTTATGTGACAGGCTTCATGAGGATAAAAATACAACTTTATGTCAACAATAATAAAGAAACGAACTTGAAAGAATCCAGTTATTGCTTCCTGAGGAGGTAAAATGATTTGGACTAATTGCTTCATTGAACACAGTTCATCATTAATCAGAACCTAATTAATCAATTTCCTTCAAGTTTTTTTTTAAATCAGAACCATCTCTGTTCATTTATTTATCAGGCTGGAATAAGGTGACAGTTTTATTGATGTTTGATTTGACTTAACAAAGAAGCTGAATATAATTAGTTGGAACTGTTTAGTCAGTGTTTGCACCGACTGGAGCTGTGCTTCTGTTTAAATTTAATATCGTTTTGACGGATGGGGATTTATTTTTGGCACCATTTATGCACCAACAGTCACAAAAGATGATATAAAACAAATTAGTTGGGTGACAGAGACGGGTTTTTACAGGTTTGCAAGCCTCACTTGTGTTTTGAAACTTAGTCTGACAAACTTATTAAGAGTCAGGTAAACAAATTAAATCATTTGAAACATTCCTCTTGATATAAACTGTTAAATTTAGAAACTTCCAGGTTTCATTTTCTGTCTAATTAAAATTGTCCTGTCACATTATAGCTTTCTATGAATATAGAAAAAAACTGGCAGTAACTGATTCAGGCTCTTGATCATTTTTGAAGATGTTCAAAGTTGTAAGCCTTGTTCAAAGCGTCTGTAATAAATGCCCAACTTTCATTCCAGTTTTAGTTTTTGTAAGAAACCCAACATGATAATTTATAGCCTCTCAGCTGCTACATGGGTCTTGAGTTTATTAAAGCAAAAAAATAATAAGTAGTCCTCAGAAAGTTGGGGCAACCTTTACTAACATTACCTTTTAGCTTGTGTTCAGCTCATATTAGTCTTTGTTCTGTTCATTTTGACCATTTTGTTCTGCTTGTTTTAGTTGTTTTTCAGCATTTACACTGTATTTTTGAAGAAAATACAATTTCTCCATTTTGTCTGCTATGAAGTTCAACTTTAAAGCATTTCATACTTAAGGAACAAAACAAAAACTTTGATTAAAGCTGGATCTTTCTGAACTTGTTTGCATCATTTCTTTTGAAAGCTGTAAATAAGAATCTACAGACGTCAGACATCAGAGATGTGATGCAGGAAGTMAGCGGACGCTTTCTCTTCCTTGGTTTTATTGCAGCGTGAAAGACATTTCTGTGAGTATTCATCTGGTAACTCAGGATGGAAACCAAGGTTATCTCTTTTCTTCTACAGAAAAGAGCCTGCCTTATAGAAGCCGAGTAAACAGAAGCAGGGTTCTGTTGAAACTAATTAGGTCCAGACTGGAAAAAATGGCATACAATTCATCCTTTGAATTTGTTGTCAAGGGTTACATTTGCATTTATTCTTGTAAACTCTTAATAAACTCCAGGACTCCACTCCGGTGAGCGGTTTGCTACAGTTTGAAGGATGAGGATCTGAAGCCGGGGCTGCCTGAAGTGAGAAGTGACTGAAGTGGAGGAGTTTAGGTATCTCAGGGTTTTGTTCACAAGTGAGGGAAAAATAAAATGCCAGTTCAACAGATCGGTGCAGATTCTGTCACATTTGTGGACTCTTTTCTAATCTGTTGTGGTGTGGAAGAAAATGAGATACAGTAAAAGGAGGAACTCTCTGTTTTATTAATGAGTTTTCTCAGCAGGGTAGTTGGACTATCTCTTAGAGATAGGGTGAGAAGTTCAGTAATCTGGGAGAGATTCAGAGTAGAGCTGCTGCTCCTCTACATTAGAATCCTTCCAGAAGAGGTGATGTGGAAAGAGAAGACAGAGACCTTTTTGATCAATTTATGGATGGACGGATGGATGCCTTGGTGGGTGGATGGATGGATGGATGGATGTCTTGGTGGATGGATGGATGGATGGATGGATGGTTGTCTTGGTGGATGGATGGATGGATGGATGGATGTCTTGGTAGATGGATGGATGGTTGTCTTGGATGGATGGATAGATGGATGGATGGATGGATGGATGGATGGATGGATGGACGGACAGATGTGTGGATGGATGGATGGATGTATGGATGGTTGTCTTGGTGGATGGATGGATGGATGGATGGATAGATGGATGGGTGGATGGATGGATGGACAGATGTGTGGATGGATGGATGTCTTGGTGGATGGATGGATGGATGCCTTGGTGGATGGATGGATGTCTTGGTGGATGGATGGATGGTTGTCTTGGTGGATGGATGGATGGATGGATGGATGGATGGATGGATGGATGGATGGATGGATGGATGGATGTCTTGGTAGATGGATGGATGGATGGTTGTCTTGGATGGATGGATGGATGGGTGGATGGATGGATGGTTGTCTTGGTGGATGGATGGATGGATAGATGGGTGGATGGATGGATGGATGGATGGATGGATGGATGGATGGATGAATGGATGGATGGATGGATGGTTGTCTTGGTAGATGGATGGATGGATGGATGATTGTCTTGGTGGATGGATGGATGGATGGATGGGTGGATGGATGGATGGTTGTCTCAGTGGATGGATGGATGGTTGTCTTGGATGGATAGATGGATGGATGGATGGATGGATGGATGGATGGACAGATGTGTGGATGGATGGATGGATGGATGGATGGTTTTCTTGGTGGATGGATGGATGGATGGATGGATGGTTGTCTTGGTGGATGGATGGATGGATGGATGGGTGGATGGATGGATGGATGGATGGACAGATGTATGTATGTATGCATGGATGGATGGATGGATGGATGGTTGTCTTGGTAGATGGATGGATGGATGGATGGGTGGATGGATGGATGGATGGTTGTCTTGGATGGATGGATGGATGGATGGGTGGATGGATGGATGGATGGATGGACAGATGTATGTATGTATGCATGGATGGATGGATGGATGGATGGTTGTCTTGGTAGATGGATGGATGGATGGATGGATGTYTTGGTGGATGGATGAAGGAAACTGTTTTATCCCATAATAAGCTTCTCTGTTTAAAACATGAACATCAGAAAACAAGAATGAACATCCATCCATTATCTGTACCTGTTTATTCCTTTTGGTCATTGGTGACCACATCCAGCAGTCACAGTGAGAGGGACAGGGTACACCCTGGACAGGTCGCAAGTCCATCACACAGACACACATAGAGACAAATGAGATAAACAACCATTCTCTCTCTCACTCACACCTAGGAAACAATTTAGAGTTACCAATTAACCTAACAGTCATGTTTTTGTTCTGTGGGAGGAAGCYRGAGTACCTGGAGAGAACCCACACATGCACAGAGAGAACATGCAAACTCTACCCAGAAAGGCCCCCAGGCCGGGATTTGATCGGGCGACCTTCTTGCTGAGTGGCATCAGCTCTACCAACTGAGCCACTGTGCCGCCAAGAATGAACATCTAAAACTAAATAAATATTCTGTGGAAACTTGATTTAGGAAAGTTTAAAAAGGACAGCTGACTGAAGTAGAAATGACATGGTGTCCTAAATACTGCAAACAACAAATTGAATCTGACAGATCCTCATTTCATACTTTAAGATTCATGATATCTGATGCCAATCATGGTTACTCTGAAACCCCGACTTTAATTAGAGATTAGTCAGAGATATGCAGATATATATCTGGATCATACACTTCATCTGTTTTTCTGTGTTTAATTTGTTTTCAGTTGATTAAAAATATAATGTTTAATAGTTAACACCTCAGTTTTCCTTCCAAGACTAACTCTACAACACAGCAGACTGATTCCTGTAAATCCATTCATCTATTTTATAAAAGAACTGCATTTTTTTTCTGAACACAGCTTTCTCGATGATTAGGACACAAAAAGTAAGAAAAAACAGTTAAAGAATGAGAAGAATTGCTGAGTTCATTATTATCTCCCAGCTCAAATAGATTTAACTCCATGAACTATTTTCAGTGAAGAAAGCAAAACATAATTAATCTTTAAATCAGTTTGACAGAATGCAGACAAAGAAAAAAAAATGCAGGTCGAGGACAGAAAAAGGAAAACTTCATTGAATGTTAAATATGCTGAAACTGGGAAAGAATTTTGTAAAACTTCATCTTCAAGTAAGAAATAAGATAGTTTGAATAGTTGTGATCAAAAATCCTGAAAAGCTGAGCATAATTGAGATTTATGGCAAAGTTTATTGGTGAAAAACCACCAACGACAGAGACTGAACAGATATTTAAATCAGAAAAAAGATTTTATCAGTGGGGGTAATGAGGAAAAAAAATCAGCTTCAGTTTGTTGGAATACAAAACGATTGAACTCGAGCAACAGAAAGAGGTCACAAATCCAGATTTGTCCTGTTTCAGAGATGAATCTGGGTCAGAAGAGCGAGATGGTGCATCCTTCAGGCTCAATGGCTCATAATGGACGAGCCTGCAGGGCCAAAACCTGAACTTCCTTTGGCTGCTGAGGTGTAAGTTCAGCAATGTTATGACCCTTCGAAAAAAATGCCAACTGGCTCCCTTAATAAAGAGAGTCAAAGTCTAAATGATCATATTTAACCTGTAATAGATTTCTTTTATTTTCCTAGATGACAGACATGCTCCAAGACGACACATTCAGATATCCTAACAGCTAAAACCCTGGAGCTGTTTGAAGTGAGGTGGAACCACCGTAATAAGGTAGGCTGAGTGTTTTTTAAKTTAATAAAATCAGTTAATAAAATACAGGAGGCAGTGCCCAGTGTTTTAAGTGTTAAAAAGTAAATGCAGAATAATAATAAACCAAATTTAGGAGCTCTAAGTCTACATTAAGTTGAAGGTGTTTTCTGTCCCAGAGGAATTCCTTAAATGAGCTTTTGAACTTCTTAGGAAATCAATGCTGGAGATATATTTTAATAACRTTAAACTTTTTCACATCTACAGTATTAAATTTCTCTTTTAAAGGGTCAAAACTTAAATAGTYAAATTAAAGATTACGGCACAGTTCTGTCAGGTAGAGAAGTACATTTTATTTAATTGTGTTATTTCCTTACCATTTATGTACAGCTCTCAATGTTGGTTGGTTTTAAATGTTATTTTTTAAATTAACTTGATTATTTTAAACTATTTTCGGGATTATCATTGCTGACAAGACAGTTGATTTTTATCAGAAAAGCTCATAAAGACATAACACAAACATATTATTACATTATACCACCGTTACATGCAGGCAATGATCATTTTTAATATGTGTAACCTTTTAATGTGAGGACAGAGTCTTGTGCATCTATGAGAATCTGTTGTCTGSTTTTCATATTAAAACAAGCAGAGAAAATAACAGCAAAGCCACATTTTACAGAAAAGCCCACAGATTAGAGAGCATGTTGTAGAAGGGAGTTGAAATACCCCAAAAGTTAAATCCACAATCTTTTTTCTTCGCTGCATTTCAGATAATTTTGATAATTTGCTGATGTCTTGATTATTGCCTCGGTAAATTTTCCAGCTCTAATTAACAGCTTGGTGGACGTTAAAGAGCGTCTGTGGGGGACCGGGCCAGATTTAGTGATTAGGAGAAGATGGTGGAACGAGGCCCAATTAACGTACGTCGAGTTAATGGAATTTCACAGCATCTCAGACGAGCCACCGTTCTCTCAAAGTCAAACATGYGTGCTTCACGCTCACATGTAGCTCAGCAAAGTGTTTCAGGGAAGTCTGACGTGATAAATAGAATCTTTTAGAAGGAGGCAAAGGTTGTTTTAACTCCTGATCGTCATGGAAATGGGAAGTGAAAGGTCAGAGAACGAGTCAGCAGTTTTGGAGGGAAAAAAATGGACCCCGATGAGATAAAGTGGATAAAAGAGTCTCTAAAGTAAAGTGGTGTAGTTTAGAGACAAAGCTCAATTATAGAAAGGATGTGGAGGCATTAAAATGGTCAAATTAAAGGTTGCGACACGATTCTGTCGCAYGAGGGAGGAAAGTATGCGAGGAGCTGCACAGGAGGTTACACTGGTCACAGTCGTTTCTGCAAAAGAAAGCTCTTTTCTGATAAAATGTATAATATGAAAATAAAAGCAGATTGAATTCTTGAAGTGTTAAAGAAAGGAGCTTCAAGGCTTTAA
>NW_013952530.1:1268376-1270317 GCF_001266775.1 Austrofundulus limnaeus | reverse complement strand
TGCTAAAAAGCTGGGGAAAAAAGCTCAAACTTAATGTTGACAAAACAGCAAAATTAAAAAAATAAAAAGCAAAAACCAAGAAAATGAAAGTTAAAAGCTTCAACAAGCGAAACAGTTAAAAGCTAAAACTAAACTGAGTTACTCAAAGCTAAATTTATCAAAAGAGTAGGTTTACCCCTTAACTTTCTGTTCCAAATGTGGACAAAAACAGTGTGGTTTCTGCCTTTAACCATCTCCAGATGCTTCCAGAAGCTACCGGGGACATTTATTTTTAAAAACCAGGGTGTCAGACAACTTCCTCTGGTTATCACCTTYAGCTTGAGACCCTTACAAAAATAATAATAATAAAAAAGTCAAAAGGCCTTTAAGAAATTTCAGGGGTGACTGTTAAGGGTTTAAAAACCATAGCAGAGCAGTAGTTAAAAGCTCAAATGAATCATCTTGATTTCAAAGTACAAAGTTCTTCAAGCATTTAAAGAAACTTTTTAAATAAATTAAAGTAAAATAAACTTCAAAATGTGCAAAAGTTATAAAAACCAAAAGCCATAATGTCCTGAATAATCTATAGAAACAGCTAAAATCATCAAAAAATACGCTGAAGTTTTCAGTCCAAAAACTTACAGAAGCAGCTACGAACAGGAACATGAACGCTGACTCAGCATTTCACAAATATGTTGGGCAACATTTCTATTTTTTTTAATTTATAACCCCAATATGAAATAGTTTTTATGATATTTAGCTGATTTACATATAGAACCTCCATCGAACCAAAGTGATTAAAATATATTACTTGTTCTTTTTTTTTGTAAACTATTTTCAAACATCTGAAGTCACAGGGTGATTAAATTCTCATTCCACTGTGACTCCTTTCTTAAGTCCTGACTGATTTATTCCACCACCTTTCCTTAATCTCGTGACATTTTCCAAAAAGGTCAGGAAAAAGTGTTCAGGAACAGAAAAGSTATTTTTCCTCTACTATTCAACATTCTTGACATACCTGCTAAAGGAATGTGATTATATATGTACACACGTTAAAACAGCTTGTGTGATTTAAATTTCCAACAACAACATAAAATCCATCAGCTGTGATGTGAGGCTCAGACCTCAGTGGGCGGTGAGGGACAACGCAACAGGGAAGTCTTGTCAAAGCTCTGCCACACAATTATCCCTCATCTATCTTTAATATCTCCTCCATTTTCTCCAGAAGTAMTCACCTCCTAATTATTGTCGCAGAYGGAGTCTGCGTCAGAAGAAKCAGATCATCCGCCCTTCACGAATGATTGATGTGGACAAAAATATGGATTGAAATCCAAACATTTTGTTTTGTGTGTTTGCTGCTTCCTGCAGAAACTCAAACACAAACTGATCTAAAAACCACGACTCTSTCACACACATCCACTGTAGAGCAGTTTTATTAAACATATGTAACATCACAGCCGGAGATGTTTTATGTTTTAAGATTCGTACTGAGGTCTGGACTCTTCATGTGTGAAAAAGAAAGTTTTGTGTTTTTTTTAGTCCAATAATCTCAACATTAAAAACAGAACATGCAGTTTGTTCCCCTGTATCATCATGAAGATTATGTTTGAATAAACGTTTGATAATTTACTCTTTTCATTCCGTTGATGTAATTTTAATCAAAGGAAGGAGGCAGGCGTGTTTTTATATGTTCATTTGTTTGTCTGTTAGCAAAATATCTCAKGAACCACTGCATGGATTATAATACAATTGCTCAGAAAATGAATTCTTCAATACAACACTGAAGAATGATTCCTTTCGTTTTCCAAGAGCCCTTTTAATCAATGATGGGATTATTTTTTCACATTCTTAGCAATTCTTATAACGACGAGTAATTTGTGGCCAATTCTTGTTTTGAAACAGTTTTATCCTTCACAGCAACGTACTGTGGCCAGGCAATTCAAAAACACCAGTTTCTGAAAT
>NW_013952530.1:1264164-1267120 GCF_001266775.1 Austrofundulus limnaeus | reverse complement strand
ATATATATATATGCAAATTTGTATATTTGTGAGAAAGAAATGCCACTGAAACTGTTGCCAAAACAGGACATAGATTTTAAAAAGTGTGACAAATTTATTTTTATTTATTTTAGGAGCAGTTCAGAAAGATTAATATTATGATCTGGCCTCAAGAGGATTTTTAGCACAAAAATTTTAAAATAATCAACAGATTCACTGCTGAACACAATCCCTAGTCTTTTGCTTAGTTACACAAAATAAAAAAATGAGAATAAAGAACGTTTTTTTTCCAGCAGAAACACAAACAGCATCCTCTGAGACCTATGTCACAGAGGGTCGAGTTTCACCATGAACCTTTCCTTCACAGAGTTTTTACTCACAGACTAAACTGCTTATTTCAAAAAGAGTTATATCTATAAATAAAACATCATGAACTAAACTTTTTCTACTGGCTGCCCCCCTACATATAGTGTTTGTGTAAATGGTTGAATATGAAACAAACCATACCATACCATACCATACCATACACACTACTACTCCCTTTGAGTCTGAGTGAGATGGTACAAAACCTCACTGTGTATCATACCTCTGTATTTGTGCTGTACTTCTAAATGCTTCATATTTGTAATCCTGTGGTTGGCCTTGTGCTGTTTTAAGTGCTTTATTTTTAAACGAGACTTGAAGACAGCGAGGGAAGGAGACTGACACGTACTGGTAGATCATTCCACAGTTTTGGACCTGCTACAGAAAAGGATCTGTCACCTCTCAGTTTAAGACGAGAGTTAGGAGCCTTCAGAAGCAGCTGACCGCTGTGGGACAAGTGATGCACTAGATCTGAGAGGTAAGAGTGGGCGGAGTTGTTCAGGCATTTAAAGACATACAGGAGGATCTTAAAACGTACTCTGAAATGAAAAAAAAAAAATACAGTATGTTTATAAAGCAGCTTTATATTTGGGCACCATAGAGTTTTGGTCTGCTCATGGCCACATGTGAACAGTCTGAGACTCAACTGTGTAAGATTTGCTTGCAAAGCTCTTTTTTTTTTGTGACAAGTGTCCCAAGTGACCAAGTTATTCTAAGACTGTTCATTTATTTATGATCCAGACTAAACAAAGTGAAGTTAGCTTGTTGATGCTCTGAAAGTCTGAGTTGCAGCAACTTTATCACATTTGATGCCTTCTGAACAACTACGTCTCAAATCATCAACAATGACCATTGGTCACTAAATTTGGAGTAAATCTCTGCCCTTCATCTTTGATGCTGTTTTGTTTTCATCGCCGTGTCTGAAAGCTTTTGGTGCAAAAACTTCAATTTTGTGTAAATAGTGTTTAAAGATCTGTTTCAAATGACTCACTAAATCTTTTGCATGTGTGATGTTTGGCAGTGAATGAGATTTACWGTATAACCAGGCGTTTGTGCTGGTTTATACATTTTGAAAAAAAAAATCTAAATCCATAGGCACATTTCAGATTCATGTGGCGAATCTAATCACCATTTCATGCATTTGGCTCTGTGAGTGTCAGCTTTTTGTTGAAGTTATTTGAGATTTTTAAGTTTATTATTGCATATTTTTGCGTATAAAAACATTTTTATTATTTTTCCCCCAATTTCCATCTGTGATGAGTTTGAGTTTGTGCGCTGCTGTCATATGAAGGTAAAAAAAAGCAATCTCAAGCAACTCTTTTAAGGACTGCATTCAGGTTCGCACCAGCTCTTGGTACAGTTAGTTCACAGACTTTTCCAACTGTTGACAACTCTGTTTTTGTTTTTAGATAAATTATTGACTTTTACAGGTAAAAGTTTGAAGAACAGTTTGCTGTGAAGACAGCAAGGTGTTACATTATTAGAGCTCTGTGGCTTTCTATTAAAAGTAGATTCAATTTCAAATTCCATTCAATGACCACAAAAAGAAATGTTAACCTAATTATACAGCAGTCAGATCACGCAGGCCAGCAGAACATGAGCTATGACTCACCTATACTCCGTGCATTCTCTAAATCAGGGGGAGCAGAAGATGAAAAATAAAAGCTGAAGGCAGGAGACGGATAGGAAATATCCCGGGTACACAGTCCTGCTACGTTAAGTACACACTTGATGTACTCAACTGTCACCTCAGTTATTTCCATGAACTTGTTTATAAGAGAGGCAGAGATCCTCCAGGAGACATTTCCTGCAGCCGGAAAAATACATATTCACTTTTCACTTTGATCGACAGCTTACAGYTTTTCAGCATTAAAGGGTAAAACGTGCACCAATAACAAACATTCAAGGCTTTAAATGATGACGCTGYTCGCTTTAACGTATGAATAAGTCTCTGACCAAGCGTTGAATAAAACAAGTACGGAAACAGCAGAAAAAAAACATCAACCTCAGGCTGTTGACTCCTCCAAAAATGCTGAGCTGTGCAAAGATGTCTTCTGTCTCTGAGGAGCTCAGCTGCTTCAGGTTAGGATTCTTCTTTCCTCACGAAGAGGAAAATTAAAACAAGATCCTTTATGCCCTTTGTTCCATATTTGATCATGTAAGCGTTATTTATGTTGGGCATGGCGTTACACAGTCTTCAGTCGGTGTGTGACGTCAACTGGCAGCTGAACATTTTGTGGAAAAAGCTGTAAAAATCATGTTATTTTAAAACTGTAAAAGATAACAAACTCCAAATTTAGACGCATAAAGTTCAACTTTCTGTGACCTGTTTAAATATTGACAGATGTTTCTACAGTATAAAACTCAAAAAACAGATGCAGTGGATTTACTTAAAAATATGTCAATTGGTTCCACTCAACTGAATTCAGTACTTTAATTTTATATTTACTTAAAGTAAATGCAAATTAAATGTGTTACCTTTACTCAATTCAGTTCTTGCATTTCGTTTTAGCAAATATTGTCTTTGTGCTGCAATGTGCCTAAAAGTCATGACACAATTTTCTCAGATGAATTGCATGTTTTGATGTATATTTTGCAGGTTTTATTTTAAAGC
>NW_013952530.1:1248902-1262596 GCF_001266775.1 Austrofundulus limnaeus | reverse complement strand
ACTGTATACAGTATATATTGCGTGTGCTTCAGTGGTCAAAAACAAATAAAATGCTAATTTCAATATAAATATTTAAAATGGTCAAATCAACATAGCATAGAATTTAATTTGCAGCATATAATGTTATCATTTCATACCACTACTATGACTCTGCAAATGATTAGGTGAGAATAAAACAGCTGATTTGATCAGAAAACAGTGTGAAATGACAACAAAAAAAGCATCAACAACGGGGAGCTCACCTGTTATGGCACCAGGCTGCAGGATGTCATCCCTTTCACTGCACTGTGTGCAATGACAAAACACAAACTGTGCTGTAAAAACACACAGCATGACATGATTTTTATGTGGTTCTTTATAAAAACAGACTGCTCACACACAACATAAATTTGGATCTTTTGGCCGAAAGACATGCTTGACCTTCCACACAGTAGCTCATTGTTTTCCCAAAAGGAAAATGACTATTTTCTGACATTCTTGTCCTGTTAGATCTCAGTGCTGCATTTGAAACAATTGATCACAATATTTTATTACSTAGACTTGAACTTGATATTGGGATTACAGGAACAGCTCTAAAATGGTTTGAGTCTTATTTAACTGATAGATTTCAGTTTGTTAATGTTAATAATGAATCTTCTTCTTACACCAGAGTTAGTCATGGAGTTCCTCAGGGTTCAGTGCTTGGACCGATCCTCTTTAATTTGTATATGCTTCCATTAGGTAAAGTTATTAAACAGCATGGGATAAATTTCCATTGTTAAGCTGATACTCACTTATATTTATCCATGAAACCTGATGAATCCAACCAGTTACTTAAACTACAAGCACGTCTTACAGACATAAAAACATGGATGACTCAACTTTCTGCTTCTACACTCAGATGAAACAKAGGTTATGGTTTTTGGACCTGAATATCTTCCATTAATTATAAGACTAATAATATTTAAGCCATTGCAGCAGACGTGTTAACAGAGCTGTCACCAAATCCTCTTTTTTTTTAGAACCACTTTACATTTAAGAAGGCAAAGCTGCTTGTTGYCAACATGAAACGCTCCCTCGACTAAAAATGTCATTGATGAATCACAGCTGGAAAAATGTACAAAAATTAATAAATACGTGCATGAAGGAAAACATGGTGGACTAAACTACAAGAGGGGCCAAAGGCTAACAGTGGCAGAATTCCTGCAGGCACGTCGTGTCATGTTGTCAGGTTGACTGATGATGAACGAGGAAGCCTCTCGCTACGATCCGGAGACGTGTGAGGATGCTCAGGATGGTGGTGTCACCGTGTGGGACGCTCGCTGCGGCCAATACAAATTACCCCTGATCTGCACAGGAGATTTCCCTCTAACTCACTTGACATTTTAGTGACGTGTTGGGAATTCATCTCTGTCTACCCCCCCGTGAAGAACATTCATTTGCAGAAAGATTCCTCCTGCAACACTAATTCATGCGCAGCAGAAAYGACTGCAGAAAACGCAGCAAGAAATCCTGATGTCGTGACAAAAACGAGGTGGAGAGGCAAAATTTTCCAGAATATGTCGTCCAGATTATTATTACTTAGTTTGARAGCAATCATTATAAAATAATCCAATAAATGAAATATCAGATTTGTCTGCAGGTCATGAAAAAAATAATTATTTATGACTTTTTTTTTGGAGATTCGGTGGAAAGTGGACTTTGAAATCCAAATAAATGACCTTCATGTTAAGATTTTAATTACATGCAGTAGAATCAAAAATTTGGCTCAGATGTTTTGTAAGAAATACACAACTAAGTAACACATGTTCAATAATTTATTGTTCTTTCCTTTTGTAGGAAAAATAATTTTAGATCAAATGATTCCGTCTTTTCTCTATTTGTAGAGAAATTTAACATTTATACCGACTTGATACAGTTGCTGCTTATAAGTTTTAAGTAGTTTTCCATTTCTAATAAAATGAAGTGTAAAAGCTCCAGTTTGCCTCATCCGTCCCAGAAACTTTGGGACTTGTCAACATATGTTTTAGTGCATTTAGAAGTCTTTCTGTGGACAGTGGAGCCACCTGAGGTTTCTTCCGTGGAGCCCAATATAACTCTAAATGTGACAGTAWGGCAAGAAAATGACCTTGACCTTGGAGATCAGTTGAAGTGGTTTTGAATGTTTTTTTTGCTGCCATCTGCACTGTCCGCCTGATCAAACTGGGCTTCTGTTTTCTCTCCCTGCTGTCCCATACACCTTATAATTCATTATTAGCTGTGATCAGAGGAACATGAAGCTATTTGGAGATGTTTTTTTTACCTTTAACATGGATAGCTCTAATCTTTTTTCAGAGCTGCTCAGGCAGCYCTCAGCTCTTCTTTCTCTGCTGCATGTTTAATGTGGCGCACACAGCAAAACTAAACAAACCAGTGGCTGTTTGTTCCTTTTAAATAGACCGAATTTATTGCATAAAGACAAATTAAATACTAACATATCTTTTAAACCTAAACAGTATAGGTTTGGGAAGAAAAAAAATTGGGGGTGGGGGGAATCAAAATTTTGCCTTTGAATTGTTTTTCTGAGTCGCCTCCCTGGCTGCTTTTTCTAACCAATCTTGCTGAAAAACCAGAGACTTCACACCAAACTCCCCCACATCCAGCAATATTCTCCAAACTCATCCCCCAGACATTTCACATCCTGCAGTTATATCACTGAGATGATGCAGACAGCTAATGTTTATTATTGCTTCTGTACTGTGTGAACGAACATTTACACCCGTGTCTCTGTTAAAATCTGATTTGAATTACATCAAAGCTGGAGAAAAGGTACCACCAAAATATCTGCACAGAACAATGGGTCATCTTTAAAAAGAGAATAAAAGTCCAGACGAATCGAAGCTTTTARGCACTACATTAACTGTTTACACATTTTCCTTTGACTAAATAATGCTTATAACAGCCGCTGCTTAGATTTTTATAAAAGCAGCAAATGAATTCTAAAATTAATGMATTCAACATTTTTTTCATATTAAAGTGCTTGGATAAAATTTCATGCGTTTATACKTTTTGGTTAAAAAAACAGTAAATCTTGCATAGATTTATCATTTACACTTCAATACTTAAATATCTAAAACTACTTTTTTTATTTAAAAGACTATTTAAGAGACAATAACTGTCCTTTTAAAAAAGTATTTATTCAAATGGACATTAAAGTACAAATCCTTGATTATTAATATGCRCAGAGCATTGAGGGTTACATAAGGAAAGGGTTTCTTCAAATTTCTACCAGAACATTAATGTGATGATGGAACCGGTTCTACTGTTCATCTTTCAGAATCAAATGGCAGCTTTTTATTTTCGCTCATGATATGTGTCTGTGCAGCTCAGCTGAGATCAGCTGCTCATGTCACACAGCACAGAAAACACTGAGTCAGCCACCGAGGATATTTCTGCACTGATCAATTAAACGGTAATTAAACGCTGCTGCTTCCATTGTGTACTGACTGCTTTTACAGTATTAATTTAAATCTCCAGAGGCTGGGGTGCCAATGGTTTAATCTCGGTAAAATCAATTTAAGTTTTGTTCTCAGCACAATGATTTAAGGCAACACAGTTCTGTCAGTATAGTTACCATTAAACATACAGTTAGGTCATTAAGGGAATTAGCTTACAGTACATTATCCTTTATTGCAGTGAAAGCCTTTGAAAGTGCAAATTAATTGCATTTTGACAACCAAAATGTGTTGTGTAACTTAAGCAAATATAAGGAAACATTTAATTACCATAGCTATTAAAAGTATGATGACTTTTGATCATTTTAACAGGCAGTACATGTATCAGTGAAAGCATTATTATTATTATTATTAATTTGCTTTTTAGAACCATTAAATCAATTAAAGCTTTCATTGTGTGCCTATTAACAAGCTCAGTTAGAAAGCTACACATTTTATCACATTTAAAGAGGATACATTGCAGGGGTGGAGCTAGACTTTTTTTGCAAGGGTAGCACTGGGGTGGCCACGGTGTTATTTAGGGGGCCACATATAAATAAAGAACACTATCCTGGGTGTTGAAAATTCAAAATGGCCACCGTGGGCTCCAATTCAGCTGTTTTAAGAAATATTGAGCTGAAATTTTGTGTCATAGTAAAAAATTTCTAAAAAAAAACACGAACATGAACTATTTCACACAATTAATTTAGTTGTTTAGAAAAGTATTTTTCTTCACATACTGATAAGCTTCCTCTACACCAGATAATAGAGCTGCTTGACAGATATTTAATCTGTTTTTGCTCTAACTAAACATCTTTTATTGCCACATGCACACCACTTATTAATTTGACTCTGCCCCTGCTACATTGTGCTAATTCATATTTTTAAAAACTGTTTGGGAGTTTACTATGATATCCAAAATATTGAAAAACAGATCATTTTCTTTATGTACTGTAATTCTTACATTTTAAATAGTACACTCAACATTTTAGGAAATCTCMTGTTTTGGTTATGGGTACAATATAATATTTGTATGTGGCATATTTATTAGAAAATGTGAAGTATGTCATCTTAAAGTGATGTACTGAAATGTATGATGTGCTAAAAGGATTCTGCTGATAATATAAATATGATTACTTTTATTGATTCGGCACTTATGACCTCCTGTCATAATGCAATGATAATGAGGATGGAGTATTTGCAGCACTAGGTTTATTGTTGTTTGTGTCTTTTTTTCCCTACTGTAATATAAACTATATTGATCTCAGGGGCAGCAACAGAACAAAACATGCATGAGTTTTCAAGAAGTTTTTCCATTATAAATAAATTCCTTGCTGTGTTTCAAAAGTTATATTTTAAAAAATAAAATTTAAATTAACAGCAAAAATTATGTGCTTGAGGATATTTAGTTAAGGTGTGTGTGTGTGTGTGTGTGTGCGTGCGTGCGTGCGTGCGTGCGTGTTTGTGTGTGTGTGTGAGTGTGTGTGTAGTGAGCAGATGCCCCATTTGTGTTGATTCCTGCTCAGTGGCCATCTCACCTCAGCGCTGCAGCTGTTGCAGGTGAGTTCATGGTCTACGTCCAAAAACGGCGATATTTGCCACTGATGGCATCATTCAGGATGGCTTCAGTATCTGTTCACCGCCTCAAGCTGCTTTTTGTATCCAAATTGGCTCTGTTCTCCAAGTAAACTTAGAACTGTGACAACTGTGTTATTAATATTTAAGACGTCTGTTATCCCTTCAGGGAAATCCTTTAATTTCCTGCAAACAATCCAGGAAAACTTGAGACGGGTTTATGACTGACAGATTGTCCTGGCAACCCTTGTGGGCAATGGGTTTATGCATGCATGGGTTGCATCCTCCTCATGTTTGTGTGGGTTTCTGCAGGTAAAAAGGAGCCGTGTGTGAATCACTGCGGTGGAACATGTGGTGTTGAGTGAAAGCTGACCTGATGAACTCAGAACCTGGGGCTGTTTCAGGGAGTTCTCCTCACTGAGGCTGCCTTCAGCTGAAACACACTCCAATCAATACACCAGATGCTTCACATAATTCTGGGAACTTTTCAGCAATGTTGCTCTCACATATGATTCAATCCCCCACTGACCACTCACTGCTGCATGATTTCATCTGTATCTCACCAGCCAGCATCCTTTTTGTCATCCATGTCTATGCAGTTAGAGATAAACTACTTCTGTCCATACCAGAGAAAGCTTTTGGGTTTTTTTTTTCTCCCAGTGACGTAAGCAACTATAGATTTGTCCAAAATTCCTGCAGTCACTGACAATGTGGGTTTGCAATATTAAATACTGTTAAATATTTTATTGTACAAAGCCCTTTTCTAAAAAAAAAAGTGTGATCTGTTAAGGCTCAGAGTAAATACAGTATGCAGATGACTCTCAACTATTGCCTCAAAAATTTTCCTCAACATCTAAACTGATTGAATTATAATAATTTTTGTGTTTGCTCACGTTGATTAGCTGTGGTGACCATCGTGATTTGTTTTCTGAGAGTTTCATTAAAACTCATCCATTGGTTCCTGATACTTACGTCAGACAGAAATGACTCGAATAGCCGATGGCAAGATTTCGAAAAGGCTTTTCAACATCGGTCAACAAGTGTGTTTAAGCTGTGGCCATCTCAGGCAGAGGTCAAATAAATATCTGTTTGGGGATCAGTGCAGGTTTTCCAATATCAGGACTAGTTGAATTATTAAGGCGATGCTGCTGCGGAAAGTGACCCCTGCCACCTGAGATCCTCCTTCATCAGTCGAAACTCAGTGAAGCGCAGATGGTTCTTTTCATCCGAGGGAGCACTTGTGTGTCCACATGTGGGTGTGAGATAAACTAGTCTGTCGGCCGAGAGGCTATATTGGCCTATTTGTGCTTTCTGCCCTTTTAATGAAAGTGAAATTTGCTCTTCTGGCTCCCCTCCGCTCCCTGATGCTGTGCTGTCCCACTTACAAACTCCTGCAAGACTCCTGTCGGCAGTCTAACCGARTCAACAACAATCGTATTTCTGATGGGACAAATAAGCATCGGAAAACAAGTGAGAACACTGCCTTCATCAGTTCGGTCAGTGTTAGTCACCATCAGATCGAAACAAACTATATCTGTGCATCGAAAGAAGCAGATCTGACACAAACCACTTACGACAGCAAAATCAACCTCCATCCAGACCTTCTTTTGTTTCTCAGTCATGTAACACCATCAGAAAAGTACCGTCTTTCAGGAGGTCGGCTTCTCGCTGCCGAGTAAACACGACTGCAGAGTCGAGGATGTTAAAGCTTTTTAGTTCTTTATATCATCAAACATGACATCCTGGAGAAAAAGTGCAAAAAAAATGTAAAGACATTGTAAGAATTGAAGGCCTAGCATTTCTTGAACGATCAATGTCACCTGCTGCTTGGTTAATTTTCTGTTGAGAAATTACAGTGGTGGATATTTTTGATCCAACCCTGACAAAAAACACATTATGCATCATCTCATGTAATCATTTTGCATTATCTGTAAACACTTGGTGTACGTGTTGTGCATAATATGTATACACAAAAGCATTGCATTCACCAAAGGAAAACAGATCTTGTAAATCTTGTAATTATGAAATCCAGTCCTCATAATTACTATGAGACAAAAATAAGTCACAATAAGATTTCCTATGTACAAGATAGAATCTGAAAAACTATGAGATTCTCATCTTATATACAAGATACTGTCCTCATAATTATGATAAGATGCCATAGTTTTGAGATAAGAAAAAGCACATTAGTAAAACCATTAGATTTAAGTCTACTTGCAACAAATGTCCCTTAAATTATAGGCTTTGTTTTGGAAGGATCAAGCTGATAACTTACCTCCCTGCTGTTGTGCAGTGATTGTCCAGCAGTGGCCAGTAAATGGCACCTTTCCAGTTTTATACATCTTCTCTTGTAATTATGAGATTTTTTCTCGTAATTATGAGATCTTCTCTCCTACTTATGGGATCTTATCTCGTAATCACGAGATCTTATTTCGTAATCATGAGATCTTTCATCATAATCATGATAGCTTATCTCGTAATTATATCTTCTCGTACTGAGATATTTTCTCGTAATTATGAGATCAYATACCATAGTTATCAGGTCTTTTCTCTTTTTTATTTGTTTTTATTTATTTTGCCGTTATTTATCCAGGCAAATCCCATTGAGATGCAGAGTTGTAAAGTAACTAACTAAGTACAAATACTTTGTCACTGTACTTAAGTAGAATTTTTGGGTACCTGTACTTTACTTGAGTAATTATTTTTCAGCGTACTTTTTACTTTTACTCACTACATTTTTACACAATTATCTGTACTTTCTACTCACTACATTTTTTTAAAAAGGTAAGAAGTAGAAAGTCGTTACTCCTGTTTTATTCCGATTTATTTAAATAAATACTATCCTGATAAATTGTGTCTCCTGGATAGAGTGAATTTAATATAGGTTTGATGAGAAGTATAAATATAAACCATTCTGACACCATATTAGCTTGTACACAACCCATCACAGCTGCACGCCGTTAGAAAAAAATTTTTTTTAGAAGTCACCTCCCAATAAATGTTATTTTGGAAAATCTAACTGCTCACTTTTACTCAGTACTTTTACTTTTAATACTTAAGTAGATTTTCTGTCAGAAATTTACTTTTGATACTTAAGTACAAAACATATCAGGTACTTTAAGACTTTTACTCTAGTAATATTTTTAGAGAAGACTTTAACTTTTACCAAGGTATTTTTATGATAAGATACTTGTACTTTTTCTCAAGTATCACTTTGAGGTAGTTTATACAACACTGTTGCGATCGCAGATCTTTTTTTCAAGCGTGGCCTTTGGCCTGAAGGCAACCTATTACATGTTTTTTGGGATTAAGGATTTATGAGATTCTATCCCTTAATTATGAGATCTTCACTCATACGTATGAGATCCGAATCTGATAATTATGAGATCAGAAGTCTTTTTTTCCCTTTGGTGAATGCAATGCTCTTTTGTACATTCAGCTTCTTCAACACAAAATGCTTGCTGAATGTCGCTGCATAGTTGCACAGAAATAGCTCAGGTATAGCTGCTGTTTCGTTGGCTAAAGTTGATTAGTTGTGGTGGCCATATTTTTCTTTCTTTCCACTTTCGCCTTTCAGCTCAGTCGGGTGATAAAAAGAGACGAGCAGCCTTGGAAGAAACTATGCTGCCGTTAAAAACACTGTAGAGAAGGAGAAGASAGCCTGCACAGAAAGAAAAATGTGTGTGTGTGAAACATTAAACAGAGGAAAAGAAAACTGACAGCAGGTGAGGGTCAGAGTAGGGTTAAGACGGGAGAGGGAGGAGCAGAGTTGATGTGCTCCTGGGAATCGGTGCTGAGAGGAATCGGAAGAGAGCAGCTTCYGTGACTCACTGGAGCTTTTTTCCACACCGGACCTTGACAGGTAGCTGGCTGCATGCACATTAGAACATCCAAAAAAAAAAAAAACCTGCATGGCTCAGGTGCACACTGATAAGAAGAYCTTTGTTTCCCTCTCTCTCACGGATATACAAGGACTGTCAAAAAAGTTCATTATTTTTAGTAGAAAAAAGCAGAAAACAGACATTCTGGAGCAGAAAGGAAGGCAGTGAAGTGGGAAGGAGAGAACGCAATGATGAAGGTGTGTTTTTATGTGAGAGAGAGACAGAAAGGGAGAGGGAGGTAGATGAGGTGAGGAGGGAGGGAGTCGTGTAGAAAAGGGAGGGTGGAGAAGAGAGGGATGAGCCTCACTTGGTTGAAAGACTCCAGTGGAACGAGGAGGGACCTCTCGGAGTTGGATCAGGAGCGACATGCTTCATGACAGTGGTCCTCCACTCTGCTGTGACCGCACGGAAAGGCAGCTGAAAGGATGGACAGAYGGAACAGGCAGAGGGACCAGAACCTTCAGCTCACACAGACTCACAAAACCTCTCTTTCTGGCTGTTTAACCTAATCTGAACCTTTTTGGGGGAAACTGTTGCAACACTCTTTTCTAGGTTTGGTCACTTCCAGGATGACTGACCACCTTGGTTAAAGAACAGAAGAAGTTGGAGGAAGTTTAGTCGTAAAGCTGGATACTACTAAAGCCATAATGGACGTATATACATCTTTGTGCTTAGTTTTTGTTGCACTAACTCCAAGGGGTAAGTTTTCCCCCTCAGATATATCTGTTCCTGACTTTTCCTTATGAGATAAGGGACTCTGCAAAAGTATTAAGTAGTCAGAATGGAGAGAGGGGAGTTTGGTTTGGAAATATATCGTATAATCTACAGACTGGTTAACGGAGTTGACTGATTGAGTGAGAAAGACCACGACTGATGGCTAATTTTAAAAAGTGGTAAAATATCAGCCAAAGAAAATTGTCTGACCGGTTCAAATCAGTTGGTCAACATCTTCAACTGGTTTATATGGCCAAACAGCTTTATATGTGCAGGTAGACCAATTAATCAACACACTGATTTTAATTGGCTATTAGCCCCCTGTCCATGCCTGTACATTTTTAATTAACTATTAAGTGGGAAAATCTAAATACTTAGAAACTTTAGATTTTTATTTGGGCTTAAGATAGGASAGACAAAAGACAATGTTATATGTTATTGTGTTGTAATTTTTGTTCAAATAATATTTACATGAATGTAAAGTTTAAACAAATATTCTCCACATCCTTCAGCACCAACACTGTTGCCACCCTGATCACTGCTGCTTCTGTTTGAGAACCACTAAGAACAAATGTTGCTTTTATTTAAACTTTAAAAAATATTCTCCCCTGACTTGCATTGCAGCACTCTACAAAGATTGTTTATTAAAGYGGCAGAGGGACTTGCTTTTCTAAGAAATAAAATCAAGTTCAGCTCCTTTAATCTTAGTCATCTTTATCCAATCCAGCCTCAGACGCATGTTATTCATTAATAAGGCAAGGGTTCTTCTCTTTTTTTTTTGCTTAAGGCTGAATTCACAGCATGAGTCACAATCTCTGACAAATACATGCAACCTTGGGGACACAAAATCCTGTTTTCTATAGTTGTTTTGTTTTAACTGACTGAGAGCAGGAGCAGCTTCTGTCACTCAAGCTTTGTAGCCTTGATTTAATATTTTTTTTACCAGTCTGGTTAAAAAGCATTATTCACTTGTTTGCTGCYACTGCAGCCTWGGCCTGAGAGAGTGTTTTGATTAAAAGAAACCAGTTTTGGGTTTAGTTGCTTGTTTGTGTCTTATCTGAATGAAAAAATGGAATAAAACGCACTGCAAAAAACCTTTTATGAAAACATCACTAAAACTGATATTTGATCATATTCTTGTACCAGATCTGAACTTTTGTTGTTCAAATTTTAAAAATAATATTAAAGGGGCAATATCATGTAAAATCAACTTTTTGAGTTTTACATCATGTTATAATGTTACACTCTCATAAAAAAACATGCCCAAAGCCTTGCTCTGACTCATTCATGTATGTTTGAGAAATCCTGCAGCGTTTTTAGGAAGCCATGCTGAGGAGCAAAACGACAGGTGGGGACCAGAAACGCCTTTTGGTAGCAGAAACGCCCCTGGGACGTGTCTTTAAGCCGAACTTCCTCATGGCAGGGTGCACCCCCTCCCCCCCTCCCCACACACCCCGCCCATGACTCCTGCAGGTTCTTGGGTGAAAGTGAAAGTGAAACTTAAACTGCTGAGCTCTCAATTTTAGTTCTCACTCAGTGAAGCTCTTTTCAGATTAAAAATACCTTTGAGGAAATGTATTTTCAGATGCCAAGTAAACTGTATCATAGCAGCCCCCCCAGGTGGGACAGCAGCAGAAGGTGGCTCTTAAAGAGACAGAGGCCAATTTCAAGGCATTTATAAGAGGAGGTGATAAGAAGATTTTATTTTCTATTTAAACATAAAAACAGCATTTTAATAACAGCTAAAGGTGACATAGATACTTTTTTATGGTATAGTATTTAAATATATGCCTGAAAAACACATAATATTGGCCCTTTAATACATAAATACATACAGGGTTTTTTATTTGAAGTATTTTGTGCCATGTACACAGTACAGAAGTAATCTCATCTAAAAACTCCCAAAGTCAATATACTCCAAAAATGTGGTTTCCTAAGTTAATTTTAGTAATATATCTTCAAATATTTGACAAATAAAATTAAAAACAGTTGTCTTAAACAAGTAAAAAGAAATACTGTAATGGTTAATACAGTTAATTGTGTTACTCTGATGTTCTCTAAAACCCACACATTTTTCCTTAAATTGGTTGATGACTCCTTAAATTGAAAATTTGGCAACAAAATTTGTGACTGAATGCAAACAACTACGTGTTTGTTTTCCTACAGAAACAGCTGCAATGATATTATTATTGAAACGTCCATTAAAGAGCTGTTTGGGGCRGAGAAGTCTGACAATTTTGATGTGTTGGTACATATTCACTGAGATGCTGGATAAATAATACACGGCTTAAAAATATTCACACTCCCAGCAGTACTAGACAGATGTGCACAAAAGAAAATTCTACTCTTATCTGATTCTACCATATTTTCTTACCTGCATCGCCAGCCTAATGTAGGTCAATTGCATGACTCCAGCTTCCACCTATTACCTCCGCCAAGGGTGAGGTAATGTTTTCGGTCACGTATGTCTGTCGTTCTGTMTGTGGACAACATTACTCAAAAACTTGTGGACGGATTGTCATGACATTTTTACCCCATGTGGGTACTGGGCCAAGGAACAAGCCTTTAAATTTTGGTGATGTTCCGGATCACGATGTGGATACAGGAATTTTTTTTCTTTTAATACTCTGAGATCGGCAAAGCTGTGATGCTTTCACAGGGMTTCTGTAAAAACCAGTGAGCTGGATTGGACAGCACGGACTTCAAACTTTATAAAAGTAATGTTAAAACCAGATTTAATGATGAATAATTTTTGCCATACTATGTACTTTTACAAAACGTTTTGTGACCAGAAAGTGCGTGACTGCACCATGAAACCTATTTTTCCCATTTCCTCAAACACACCACATTTCCCAAACAACCAATCAAAACAGTTTCTTTCTACTAGGCTTGTAAACAGAGAGCTGCTGGGCCTCAAAGTTTGGAGACGGGGGAGTCAGGAAGCACTTTATAAAGAGAGTCAAACCATTACAAACTCATACAAGGAGATAAAACAGACGTTTTACATGGTGAAATGTGACTGATGAAAACTTAGGAGCTTAATCCGACACCAGTTTGATGATGAATAACGTCRGGTGACGAGTCTGACTTTTTTTTCACGTTGGACTCCACCGAGAAGAAATCCCGTGCATACTGCTGCTTAAATGTTCACTATGTTAGAACTTATTTGGCAAATGTGTTTCCATCTCTGCTGTTGCGCATTAACTCTTACAGGATGGGGGAAATTGGTCTTRGCAGAGGTTTGCACTCTCCGAGTGCTTCTAGTTTCTAATGGATTCTGCTTTGTTTACATGAAGTGCAGACCTGCATTTCAATACATCTGGAAAACTAAGTTCAATATAGTTCAGGATAATCTTTTTTACGTTTGATTGTGTCCTTTGCGACCTTTAAATATACAAACAAATGTGACTCTGTGAGGTTAAAGGAAAGATTCATGACATKTCAAGGTTGTCTAGTGTCCAGGCATGTCAGCCAGATCCAGTTTCAAACAGGGACCACAAGAAGCGACATGGAAGTGAGTATATCAATTTAATAAGGTATTGATCTGAATCCTTTCAGAACTGCAGATGCCAGTTTTCAGTCAGCTGAGAGACAGTCCGTCGGCTTTGATTGAGCGGGTCACAGATGCGGACAGACAGCATCATAACACCTGAATTCCATTTTTTATCATGCAAGTTAACGTAGCAGAGCATGCTGAAATTTAATTTACAGCATCAAAGACGATGTAACAAAACTAATGTCAAAATGAATAAAAATCAGTCAGCTGGTTTCCTTCCTGTGCTGCCACATGGCCAAACTCACRATGAGATGTAAACATTCCCAAACAATAGATTTTTGCACAAATCTTTCAAACAAAAAAGTACAAGACAGTGAAATATGCATGTAAAATGATTAAAATATCAGMCCCGAGATAAAGAATACATCTTTCAATGATAATAAAACGGGGGAGTGAGGATAAAAGAGGAAGTGATGAGACGTGTGGACTGAAACACAATGAATGTCCACAGATTTAGATTCATCTTTCTGCTTTTATCCCCCCCCCCCCCCCCCCCACACACACACACACACACAC
>NW_013952530.1:1244753-1248829 GCF_001266775.1 Austrofundulus limnaeus | reverse complement strand
ATAGTCAGTTGTAAATATAAAACTAGAAGAAAGTAAAATGACATTATTGCACATTGTTTAAATATTGCACATTTTTTATATTGAGGTATATGGAATATGAATTAAATCTATAATGATAAAAAGAACAGAACAGAAATTACAAAATGTTAGCTTTTCTGCTTTTGCCATCTTTTTTTATTTCTTACTTTTAAAGTCTGTTCCTCTTCTTGTATTTCTTTTTCTATTTAAACAAACATCAAAAGTTCAGCTATTACTAAAACTCACTTTCAACTTTTTCAGCACACGTCAGTAAACTGATTCAGCCTTCATGCAGTGTTTTCACTGAAAATGCTGTTTTTCTAGTTGATTTTTTTTTAAAATCCTCTTCTTATGGTTGCAGTGTGCTGCACCCAAGTCGGACCTCGTGGCCACGCTGAAGAAAGGCTCCTCCAGAATTTGTTTGCAAATTACAACAAGCTCTCCCGGCCTGTGAAGAACACTTCAGACACGGTGTTGGTCCACTTTGGACTCTCGATTGCCCAGCTAATTGATGTGGTGAGTGAAACCTCACAGCCTTGTCAGGTTTCACTGATAACAAGCCGAGGATTTCATAAATTACGTTCATTTGTTTGGCGTTTCCTGTAATATTTCTTTACATTGTGCGAGGAAACAATTGAGATTTGAAATTTATATTAACTTTATCGTTGTGTTTCTGTCTCGAGGGTTTGCATTAAATTCATTATTTTCCACAGATTTTATTACAATTTCATCATTACCAGGAAGCAAAAGAAGCTGGACTGTAAATGCATCAGTTTGAGAAGGCCATAAACCAGCAGATTAGCTCCAGCACATTAAACTGGGTGCTGCTCATTGTTTATGATGATGTTTTGCAGCATAATTATATGAGGGACTCATTTCCACTGGTGCCCTCGTTCTGTTTATGTAGATTCATTATTTTATGCTCAAAGCCACGCCAAGCAAAGTGTAATAAATTTCAAGTCAGATCTCTAATCAGCGGAAATGAAAACAGAACAAAAGCACGTTATGTTGTTTTCCTTTTTTTCTTCACAAATTAAATTTAATTGTCAAGCTGGTTACTGCAGGCAGTAAATACTCAAACTATCTGTTGAACAATATTCCTATCGCATCTTTATTCACACTCATTCTCTTTGCATTTCACAACTGATTTCTGACACATGCATTTTCAACAATAGTCGTGAGGATTTGTTATTAAAACAGTTTTTAACACATCCACTCAAAACTTCCTGGAGAAACCTACAGAATATAGATTATGCCAGATGATTTTTCCAGTTTTTTGACACTGAGTTAGCTGACAGTGCTTGTTCCACATGCCTGCTGGTGAGTGTCAACTCCAGGTGAAGTTGTCTTTTCCCACAGAGTGTGTGCACTGACTGCTGCGTCTCAGATGTTGCTGTGGAAGAGCTGGAGAAAGCAGAAACGTAACAGTGTGCTCCTGCATCAACCATCGGCTGTTATTTATATATTTCATTTGGATTTTTTCTGGCGTATTACACAATACGCTTCGTCGAGTTCTGACTGACATTTTAATTAAAAAAATGTTAATTCTACCTTTTTTTTGTTTTGTTTTGCATCTCTGTTAAAGGATGAAAAGAATCAGATGATGACGACAAACGTCTGGGTTAAGCAAGTAAGACAATATGAGAGACAAAAGCAATGCTGAAGGTACAGTGAAATAAAAAATGCTGCAGTCTAATAAATTGTGACTATTGTTGTCCTGCAGGAGTGGAACGATTACAAGCTCCGCTGGGACCCAGAGGAATATGAAAATGTCACTTCCATCCGAATTCCTTCTGAGATTATCTGGAGGCCTGATATTGTTCTCTACAACAAGTGAGTTACACTGAATTAGGAATGCATATCACTCCCGGTTTATGCCAAATTTGAGACTTGAGATCATTTTATGTTGAGAAATGAGTTGCAGCTGTTTAGCTCAAGCCTTGAAAATAATGTTGTGTGATGTTAAAGGATGCCATGCTGAAAGGATTTGATGTAAATGGATCTAAGGTATCACCCCCACCAGATTTCAGCTTACTACTTCCTATTTATTAATTGGCATCCTTCTAGAAGGTGACCTATGACCCATTATGGCTTTCTATTGCTGGTGACCAATGTGGGCGCAACTCCTACATTGGTTTGTATGGCATGCGGTCTCCCATCCAAGCACTAACCAGGCCTGACCCTGCTCAGACGAGATGACGTGTTCGGGGGGGTTTGGTAACAAGATTTCAGCCGAACATTTATAAAATTGACTGAGTTGTAGATATTTTTGTGTTGATTAATGTGGCAGCTGTAGTAAAATCCTACACTGATGGCTCGGAAAGATAATGAGTTACAGATTTACATTATTTTCTTAAATTTTCATAAAGTCTGTCAAGTCATTGATGAGATATTTTCCTAACAGACTGAATTGACTCCAAGAGTGAATGCTCAAATATTAAGGGGGGGCATAATGTATTTTCCAGGCACGTGGTTCAGAGGAGTTTAAGTATCTCRGGGTCTTGTTCACGAATGAGGGAAGAATGGAGCGGGAGATCAACAGGCAGATTGATGCTGCATCTGCAGTGATGCGGGTGCTGTACCGGTCTGTCGTGGTGAAGCGGGAGCTGAGTCAGAAGGCAAAGCTCTCGGTTTACCTGTCTGTGTACGTTCCTACCCTCGTCTATGGTCACAAACTTTGGGTAGTGGCCGAAAGAATGAGATTGCGGATACAAGCGGCTGAAATGGGTTTCCTCCGCAGGGTGGCTGGGCTCTCCCTTAGAGATAGGGTGAGAAGCTCAGTCATCCGGGAGGGACTCAGAGTAGAGCCGCTGCTCCTCCACGTCAAGAGGAGCCAGTTGAGGTGGTTCATCTGGTTAGGATGCCGCCTTGACGCCTCCCTGGTGAGGTGTTCCGGGCACGTCCCATTGGGAGGAGGCCCAGAGGAAGACCCAGGACACGCTGGAGGGACCATGTTTCTTGGCTGGCCTGGGAACACCTTGGGATTCACCCACGGGAGCTGGCCCAAGTAGAGAGGGAAGTCTGAGTCTCTCTGCTTAGGATGCTGCCCCCACTACCCAACCCCGGATAAGTGGAAGAAAATGGATGGATGTTCACTTCTATACCACAATCAAGTTGTCATGAAAATGCCACATATGTATATCAAAAAATGTGCATGACTCTCTTACGGCCACCAAATTTTAGCAAAATATTTGTGAAGTTAACTAAATTATATCAAATTTTTCTTTGTCACTTGGATATGGCGACCATATTAAATTGTGCTGGCTTCAAAATTAATCAGTTGAAGATGTATATAATTTTTTGCTAAAATTATTTTTGAAATCTACCCAGTTTTTACAAATATTTTATAAATGGACAAAGATGCCTGCAAATACTTAATGGCAAAATTTTAAACATAAATCTTACACAGTCTGTTAATGCTCAGAATGTGTTGGGGATCGTTATCATTTGATACCGCACCAACTTTTAGGTGTAAAATATATTGAAGTTATGACTCCAGAAGTGAATTAGTCGATGTACGTCTAATGGACAATTTCTAGCTTTATTCAAATTTTAGTCACAGAAAAATACCCCACCACCATCCCCCAAACGCACACACATCCTTGTACTTGCATCAAACTGAAGACTTTGTATTGACTTTCATTCATTTTTGTAACTGTATTTATGCCTAACCCAGACATTTTCCCTAAAACTAACAATCACTAGCCTATAACCTGAACCAAAACTTAATTCACACCATACCTCTAAACCTAACTAGTAGAACACAGTACAGCTGCAGAAAAAGTGAGAAAAATCCTCACTTTCCAAAACTGACCTCACTTTGTTGGTTAAAAACACATTAAGGTCCTCACTCTGTAGCAGAAACAAGTCCACACACACACATAAACATGAGCAAAACCTCAGTTTTCACCGTTTGGTGGCGGGCGATAATTAGAGCGATAATTACATCTCCGTCACAGAGAAGCTTCTAACTGTCACCATTTCCAAAGACAAAAATCACGTGTCAAGTGTTTCTCAAATGTCGATGACTTATTTCCAACAGATGGCAGGAACTGCGG
>NW_013952530.1:1240607-1243332 GCF_001266775.1 Austrofundulus limnaeus | reverse complement strand
CTGTTATTGTGCCAAACATCTCATCTTGTGCCAGTTTCATCAAGTAATTTAACCAGAATAAATGTGAACAAGGTCAGTCTTAATGGATGGTCTTACAAAGAATCTTCAGTAAGTATTTCTACTGGGAAAGAATTTTTGGGGTGTAATTGGACACGTTTCAACAAACTGTCGATAAAAGCCTCTAGTGAGAGTGTATGACACAAATATACCTTCATTTATTTTAAAAACCTTTTTTTAGAAACGTACAAGATATTAAAAGCTAAATGACAATTGAAGACAAACAGAAAACAAATGTTTTAAACTTTATTACAGAAATACCTGCGAAAAACAGCAAAATTGTGTTTTAGAGAGAAAAAAGGAGCTCAATGATTTTGTAAAATAGTGCAGCGATAAAAACGATTAAATCTTGTCTGTGCTGTTGCTTTCAGTGACCGTCGGGTCATGTGGTGAAAGKTAACTGGTGCTCAGGTGTGTGAAAGCCAGTCTGCAGTGAAATCAAAGGTTTAGAGAACACAAACGAATAAATCCAAGGGAGATAATAAGCAGAAAAAAAATTCAGAGCACCTGCTGCCTTTACAGATTTAAGGTGCAGAGAACATTTTCTATTTTAATACTGACATGAAAGAACATCATATTTAACTGAAAAAAATATTTTTTCCATCATTTATCTGTTTTATAAACTTTAGTACCTTCTTTGAGACCATACGAATTAATAATCATTTAATTTGTATCTAATTTTACAGTTTGGCTTGGAATATTCTGCTAACAGACATATTTGACTCCTAGAGTTAACGGAAAATAGATAAAAGCAGATCTAACATCACTCAGCCATTTCTGTGTTTTCTAAGGTCAGTTGTTGTGGCAGCCATCTTTAATTGAGTTGACTTTAYAAGTTAATTAGATTCTCCAAATTTGTCTGTCTCCTTTTTTTTGTCCCTTTTGTCCCTTTCTTCCTCTGTAGTGCGGATGGTGACTTTGCAGTAACTCACCTCACGAAGGCCCATTTGTTTCATGATGGACACATAAAGTGGACGCCTCCGGCCATTTATAAGTCTTCGTGCAGCATCGACGTCACATTTTTCCCCTTCGACCAGCAAAGCTGCAAGATGAAGTTCGGTTCCTGGACCTACGATCGGGCCAAGATCGATCTGATCAGCATGGCCAGTGACGTGGACCAGATGGACTACTGGGAGAGTGGCGAGTGGGTCATCATCAACGCAGTGGGCAAGTACAACACAAAGAAGTACGAGTGTTGCACGGAGATCTATGCAGACATCACTTATTACTTCATCATTCGGAGGCTCCCTTTGTTCTACACGATCAACCTCATCATCCCCTGTCTGCTCATCTCCTGTTTGACCGTTCTGGTGTTTTATTTACCATCTCAGTGTGGAGAGAAGATTACTTTATGTATTTCAGTCCTGCTGTCCCTGACGGTGTTTCTCCTGCTGATCACAGAGATTATACCATCTACATCACTGGTGATTCCACTGATAGGTGAATACCTTCTGTTCACCATGGTGTTTGTCACACTTTCCATCATAATTACAGTTTTTGTGTTGAACGTACATCACCGGTCACCAAAAACCCACAGCATGCCTCACTGGGTGCGCAGAGTGTTCTTGGACATGGTGCCCCGAGTCCTGTTCATGAAACGCCCACCGGGCACAGCGAAACAGCACTGCAAGAAGCTCATCGAGATGATGCACCGTACCACGGTGATCTCTACAACGAGCAACTCACAGGCCTTCTGGATCGGATTAGACACGGAGCTAAGACAGATGACCCAAACAGATAACACAATCCCAAATTCTCCAGCTGATAGTCCAAGGATTCTCRTCTGCTCAGCCTCTCCGCCGTCTTCCCCCTGTGAGGACCACAGTGAGGATCATTCACCGAGTTCCAACCTCTTCTGCAAATCCTCGTCCGGCAAATATTCGGTCCTGTCAGAGAAACAATCCTCGCGTGGACACAACTCTGTGAGCATGTCCGCATCGCAGTTGTCCTTGCCTCCAATTTTGCCACTGGCTCCACTTCAGAACCTTTCCAAAGAGCGACCGAGCACGCTGGCCCTAAACAGTCGCTCCTTCAGCGCAGAGCAAATGTGCRACCACCAGGAGGAGCCTCCTCAGAAGTCTGAGCCTCGATGTCGCTCCCACAGTTTTCAGTACTGCTGTCTGCATGACGATGGGGTAAAGGGGACCCCGAAGCAGGTGAACAAAGCACCCTCTAATGACAACTCGCCAGGAACCCCAACAACCGTGTCCACCAAAGACGCAAGCACCCAATTGGATCGTCCGAACCCAACAATCTCACCAGCTATGCAACGAGCCATCGAGGGAGTTCAGTACATCGCCGATCATCTCAGGGCAGAGGATGCCGACTTTTCAGTAAGGAGAATTTATTTACCATTTGCAAAAAGCACTGATTTACCGTATTTATTCAAGCATAATACGTAAAATTAAATCCACAAAATCATCCATAAAGTTGGGGGGTAGTACTTTACTCGGATAAATATTTTTACTTATGTATTTTAACTGAAATATCAGCTTCATTCAAAAAATGCCTGGGTCCGGAAATGAGACCACAACATAAATAGCAGTTGAAGCGAGCTTACCTCTGACACTCCTTCGTGACTCAGAGCGAGATAGTAACAGATCCAGGCAGGCGACATGATGTGAAAAAAAAGGCAGTCCTGCACCTTAGTAATGATAACGAACTAATG
>NW_013952530.1:1238842-1240592 GCF_001266775.1 Austrofundulus limnaeus | reverse complement strand
AACTTCAGCAGTGTAAAATACTGTACATTTAAGAAAACTTAAACTAAATCAATTATTTTTTTTATAAAAGCAATTCTTATTATAACTAATAATGTGACGGTAGGTTGTCTTCTTTATTTTTGCTCATACTGAAGGTTAGCTTTAGATGCTAATCAGACATGTTTAGACCAAGAAGTGAGTGGCTCGATTAGATTTGGACTTTTTTTTATTCTTGTTATTACGTTTTTGAATCTTTCGTTTGATTAAATTATTACTATTTCTTTTGTGGACAGAACAAATTATCACGATTATAAGTATATTGGGTAATAAACTTAATTCTTCAGCTTTATGGGAATTGGTTTCTTTGACCA
This sequence comes from Austrofundulus limnaeus, assembly GCF_001266775.1. NCBI lineage: Eukaryota > Metazoa > Chordata > Actinopteri > Cyprinodontiformes > Rivulidae > Austrofundulus > Austrofundulus limnaeus. The sequence goes on along the minus strand of NW_013952530.1, from coordinate 1,240,242 downwards.
ATGTCAACTGGACGCATTAGTTTAAATAACACGTTTGTTCATGAAGTAGTGTTTGTGTGTCATTATCAAACTAGTGTAGTAAAATTTCCTAAGAAAACATGCATGTTTCTTTTCATTAGTGTGCTTTTTGGTTTGCACAATTTCCAAGAAGCAGAGAGTCTCAAAAGCTGGAGGTTTTAAAATGTAAACGTGTTTTTTTTTTGTGTGTGTGTGTGTGTGTGTGTGCTCAATATCTGCAAAATTTCTATAGCAATTTTTAACTATAACTTTGACAGACACAGGTAAACTCATAATTGCTCTTTTTCCTTCAGCATTGGACAGTAAAAGCTAGATGTAAATCAGAATTATCCAAAAGAACCCGTACATTTACATTTTTGCAAACCGTTTATAAACTGTTTCATTTTTTTTCATGCTTCTCTACAGAAGTGGTCCCTGCTGTGATGTCTCCAACCATGTCTCAGATTAACGATCCAAAGATTGCTTTTGCCTACCTGCGCCCAGCCTGTGTGCTGCTCACCAAGGAGCCCACTGTGACTAACGTGGAGACACTCAGAACCCAGTTAAAAGAAATCCACGATGCTGCGTTGCAGCAGCTCCAAGAGTATGTCCTCTTCCCTCTTCGCTTTGTCCTCAAAGTCCCCGGGTCCAAGAAGGAAAAGACAGTGCAGGCTGTGGCCGAGGCAATGAGCTACATTCTGGAGAAGACTTGCGTCCAGAGCTGGGACACCCTTCGTGACGTTTTCTCCGAGCTCTGCCTCTGCCTCTGCTCTCCCACAGACCCTGGGAAACCTGCAGACACGACGGAGGAGCTGAAATTTGCTGTCCTCCGATGCCTGAATGCTCTGCTTCACGCCGCTTATGGGGATGTAATTTTCAGACTCTATGAGCCCGCTATGCTGCCTGGACTGGGCGCTGCCATGTCACTGCTGCTGGCTTTAGGGGAGAAGGATAAATCCAGAGATATACAGGCAGCTGCCTTGAAGTGCCTCCAGACTTTAGTTCTACATTGTGACTGTACTCAGGAACACGTTCTTCCATCCTCCGATGAAAGATGCTCTGTAGGCAGCACCATGGCTTCCTTCTTACCAGGGATCACCACGGGTGTAGCCAGGATCATCACAGGAGATCTGAGGCAGGGCCATGCTGTGACAGTCAGGGCCATGAAGGTACCAAAGCTTTGTGGGTAACGTTTCATGAATTACATAAAATACAAAGAAACATACAGCTAATGCAGCAAAAGCATAAACTTGATCAATATTAGAATTGTAAACTTAATATTTCAATCAATTTCTCAACAAAGGCATTTTTATTATGAATGATTTATTTTATTTTATTTTATTTTATTTTATTTCATTTTATTTTATTTTATTATTTTGTCACATTAAAGAACACTCCACACA
>NW_013952530.1:1236399-1237538 GCF_001266775.1 Austrofundulus limnaeus | reverse complement strand
ATATTGAACCATTCACTTTTTTCACTTTCTCTGCTCTTTAGCTTTTCATCACAGTTCAGCTTTTGACCAGTAATTAACTTGTAAATAGTTGGAGGACCACTAGAGGGCACCAGAGGACCATCAGTGATACCCGCACCACAATTTGCGAAACATGGGATTAAATACTGACCTTTGTTAATTTAGTTAGTAAGGATTTCTGTTCGCACACATTTGCACACATTGTTTACTGCAATAAAAATATCAACACAAACACCAGCTCTAATTTGTGAAACAGTTTAACTGAATAATGGACATTTATGGAGTTTGAATGCTCTAGTCTTAGTTTGAAGGACTGACGAGGTATCTCAGATAGTTGTGAAACGTGTAAAACCCTAACAGAAACCCCTCTGTTTGCATCTTCAGGTCCTGGAGTTGGATGTGATGGATGTCCGCGTTGTGGAGGAACGGAGTTACGTTGATGCCACGGAGGCGAGCTCAGGCTCTCCTGACTCCTACGCTGCTCACGTACAGAGGAAGCATTTTCTCTACTTCACAGATGAGAAGATCTTCTCTGTGCTCATGGAGGTCTGCAGAACATTAGGTATGAATATATATACTGCTTTAAACTTCACAGGACAAGCTTCGTGGTTGGAATGCATTTTTTTTCTATCCAAATCCATTTAAAAGCCATGTAAAATAGATCTAAGCAAAGAATTTGGGCACATGGCAGTTTTTGATGCTGTTTTAAATATCTGCGAATACAGATTGGTTCAKAGTTGTAAAGTAACTAAGTACAAATACTTTGTTACTGTACTTAAGTAGAATTTTTGGGTATTTGTACTGTACTTGAGTAATTATCTTTCAGCCTACTTTTTACTTCTACTTCTTACATTTTCACACAATTATCTGTACTTTCTACTCCTTACATTTTTTTAAAAAGGCAAGAAGTAAAAAGTTATATTTATTTCATTTTTTGCTTATTTTAATTCCAGCTTGTTATTATAAAAAATAAATACTATCCATATAAACTGTGCCTCCTAGATCAGTGGTTCCCAAACTTTTTATCTTCTGACCCACAAAGTATCCATGGCAAAAACTTGTGACCCCAAATATTACTGGTCTGAGTGCACAAACTTTGTTAATAACCCTAAAAACACAGG
>NW_013952530.1:1230643-1232528 GCF_001266775.1 Austrofundulus limnaeus | reverse complement strand
AACCAAAGTGCAGTGGTTCCCAAACTTATCAGCTTTTGACCCACAAAATAACAACAGCAGAGACCTGTGCCCCCAGCTATTTTTGGATGATAAACATTTGTATCAGGTCAACTAAACATGGGCATAGTAACAATATTTTTATACTAAATTTACCCATTTTAAATACACTAACCTCACTCCTTTAACAACTAAGGCAAAAATGTAACTAATTCCTAAAATTTTTTCAGGACCCCACTTTGATGTTTCGGGACCCCACTTTGGGTCCCGACCCCAACTTTGGGAAACACTGTCCTAGATAGTGTGAATTTAATTGTGGTTGAATGAGAAGTATAAATATATAAAATTCTGATACTGTATTAGTTTGTACACAAACAAATCATGTCCCATTCCAGCAGGACATAATCATTAAAATAAAAGGACTGTACTTAAGAAGTTTTTGTATTTCATGAATTATATTATTGCATTTGGCCGCAGCCCTCAGATAGATTTTCATTTTGGGGAAAAAGGTTGTGCAGCCTTGATATATGTATATAAACTGAAACAGCTGGACTAGTGCATCCTAAATTTAACATAAACTAAACATTATTTTAATACGACGTCATTTCTGCATTTTTTGGGGAGATCTCCTAATAAATGTCATTACAGAAAATCTAACTGCTCATTTTAAATCAACACTGTTACCTTTAATACTTAAGTACAAAAAATATCAGATGCTTTAAGATTTTTACTGAAGTAATATTTCTAAAGGAGACTTTAACTTTTACCACAGTAATTTATTTGGTAAGATACTTGTACTTTTACTCAAGTATCACTTTGTGGTACTTTATACAACACTGAATTGTGTATAATTATGTATTTATGTGGCATTTTTTACGACAACTTTTAGCTATTGTTTTTGTCTGCCTAGGTTATTATGGCAACATCTACCTGCTGACGGATCACCTGTTGGACTTGTATCGTCAGTCCTCAGCATACAGAAAGCAGGCTGCCATGGTCCTAAATGAGATGGTCAGAGGTTCTGTAGGCATCGCCCTGGCACCTCGGGGTCAGTGTTTGGACAGTGAGATTGAGGGAGCTTCTGCCTCCCAGGAAGACATTAAAGCTGTAGTGGTGTCCATCATGGAGGAATACACCAGTCTGACTAACTGGCACTTGATAACCGTGAGTGAGGAGACCGACAGAGACCACCAGGATCAGCAGGTGAGGTCTAAAGTCCTAAATTTTAATGTCTTCATCCTCAAACATTTTCTAACAAACTGATACTATCTGCTTAAACTCTAAAATACGTTTAGCGTATAAATTTGCTGATAGTCACTTGTTTCTCATGAAACTTCAAACTCACAGAGAAGTGGGCCCCAGACTAATCTTTGCTGAACAGACTGGGCAGAAAGAAAAAGCTGCTCCAAGGTGTGAACTGACTGACTTTGCACTTTTAAGGCTGGATTTGTGAGGAAAAAGAAATCTCCTCATGCGTTCATCAAAGAGAGGCAGAAACACGCGGGCAGCTTTCTGTTAGCTTGTAGATAAACAAGCTGTTTGCTGCCAATCCAGAAAACCCAACATATAAAACGAGCAGAACTGTGTGGTGTTGTTCTGAGGCTATTTAGTCTGTAAAAATAATCTAGACTTTTCCCTTAAGTCTTATATATTACGTTCATCTGTAAAATGTGGAAATAACAAATAAGGGTGGAAAAATATGTTTGTGTTACACAAATACGCAGCTACAGTTATTTTATTATAAACAGGTGCTCTTGCTTTTATTAATAATAATTCATTTACAATTTTTTTAAAAACATGAAAATTTTAAACATTCATTTGTGAGGATCATACGGAAAAGCACTGCACTCACCAATAATCTAGACTTTTCCCTTAAGTCTTATATATT
>NW_013952530.1:1227992-1230529 GCF_001266775.1 Austrofundulus limnaeus | reverse complement strand
AAAAAAATGTCATAATTACTATAAAAGATGTCATAATTGAGAAAAAAAATGTCATAATTACGAGATCCTGATCTCATACTTACGATAAAAGATGCCATAATTACAATAAAAGATGTCATAATTAATCCTGATCTCATAATTATGAAATAAGTTAAAGAGAGTCAGCTGATCTACATTACAGGAAAAGTGAACAATGACGGCACTATCACATTTTAAATGCTTTTATTTCCTCTTAGGTATAAAATATTGGTAAATATTGAGTTTACTTAATGGTGGATGGTGTTTTGTCTACAGGTTTATGAATAAATACATCTGCACACCAGTTAGAGTGTTCTGTTTAATTCAGCTTCGGCAGATTCGGCACAAACATAACACCATACTAACATACTGCCAGTTTCAGCAACTGGATATTTCAAAATAAGAGTCCGATTCAATACAAACCAAACATTACAGATGGCATTAAAATTAGTATGTCGACATTACACAGGTATCTTCCTTGCAGTTGTTCAAGCGAAAAGCCCACTCTGTCATACTGGAAGTCTCTCTCTTCCTGCAGTAAACAGCTAATGAATCTGAAATGCTTAAATTACGTCCTGTACACAAGGAACGCACACTTTGTCCTGTTTCAATCCTGCGGGTCACAACTTTATTAAACTCTGGTGAATAAACATTATACAGCTTGTTCTGGGCACTCGTGCTCGGCATTACACACAGTGTCCAGGACCGATACCTGCTCAAAATCCACAGGAGATCCTGATCTCGTAATTTTGACATCTTATCTCAAAATTACGAGAAAATATCTCATAATCATGAGATCCTGATCTTGTAATTATGAGATCAGGAGTCTAATTTTTTTATTTGGTGAATGCAATGCTCTTCCGTACGATCACATACTTAGTTGTGTGCTACACAAAAAAGGCCAGTTTTATGTTTTATAATTGATTTAAWAATAAAAAAAATGTTTGTTTTTTTCTTGTAGTTGCTGAGCCCTTCCAGACTCCTTTCGATATCTAATAGTGATTCCAGCAGCAATCCTGCAAACTCTCTCCATCTGATTCCTTCTTCATCTGCCTCTCCTCCATCCTCACCGTCGACCTCCACAATCCAACAGCTCAACAGCAACATCTGGCAGATGTGCATCCAGCTGGAGGGCATCGCCTGCTTTGCTCAGGCACTAGGAAGGGACTTCCGTCCACTGCTGATGACCTCACTGTACGCGGTGCTGGAGAAAGCCGGAGATGAGACGCTGCTGGTCAGCCAGGCAGCACTGAGCTCCATGATGGACATCAGTAAGGCCTGTGGTTACTCCTCCCTGAAGGAGCTGATCAATGACAACTCAGATTACCTGCTCAACGATGTTTCACTCAACCTGCAGAGGCTCAGTCAGCATCCTCAGGTGCAGACAGAGAGAAAAATGTGCACGTACTGTGAAAATTCATTGTGAATACTGCTGAATGACTTTGCTGGAAAAGAAAGGTTTACAGAATGAGGTGTAACTTGAAACTAAAAGCAGACATCTAAAAACTAAAATAGGGAAAATACTTGCTGAAAGCTAAAAATATGCAAAAGACTAGCTACAGGACAAAATTAACCTATTTTTTTCTTCTTTCTGCTACTTTCATTTTATTTGTGTTTTGTATTATTTGTTGTATGTCTAGCATTTGTTTTGTTTTTTAAATGAAATTAATACTTTTTTAAAATAAATAAATAAATATTGCTACTTAAAAGCAAAAAATATTAGCTAAAAGAAGAAAACAGCTAGCCAAAAGTAGAAAAGGTCTAGTTTATAAAATACGCAAAACACAAGCTAAAAGTAGCAAAAGTCCAGCTAAAAGTTAAAAGTAGAAAATTCCTAAGTTAAAGGTAAAAATAACAAAACACTAGCTAAAAATAGCAAAAGGCTAGCTAAAAGTAGAAAAGGTCTAGTTTAAAGGTAAAAAATAAAACGGTAGCTAATAGTAGAAAAAGGTTAGCTAAAAGTCAAAAGTAGACAAGGTTAGTTTACAGGTAAAAATGAAACACTAGCTAAAAATAGCAAAAGTCTAGCTAAAAGTAGAAAATGCCTAGTCTAAATGTAAAAATAACAAAACGCTAGCTAAAAGTAGCAAAAGGTTAAAACTAAACATAGCAAAAGGATAGCTTAACGCTAAAAGTGGCACAAAGCTAAAAGTAGTAAAAGTCTTACTAAACGTATGGAAAAAATGGCTAGCTAGAAGTAACAATAAAAGGTTTTTACAAGCTAAAAATCACAACATGTTTATTAAAAGTATCAAAAATATACCGGTAGCTAAAAGTGGCAGAATGATAGCTAAAATATAAAAAGCAGCAAAAGACCAGCTAAATATAGCAGAATGGTAGCTAAAGTAGCACATGAAGACAAAAAAAGCAAGAATTCTAAAGATTTTGTAGAGATTTTATTTTGAAGGAATTGAAAGGATCTCTGGAGATCCCTGGAGAGGAGGGTCCGTCGGATAGTCGAACCTCGGATTCAGGAAGAGCAGTGTGGTTTTCGTCCTGGTCGAGGAACACTGGACCAG
>NW_013952530.1:1224514-1227467 GCF_001266775.1 Austrofundulus limnaeus | reverse complement strand
TGAAGCTGCTGCCCCCGCGACCCGACCCCGGATAGGYGGAAGAAAATGGATGGATGGATGGATGGATGAAAGGATCTCAATGCATTTCTATGTGAAATTAAGTTTTAAATAAAGCTATTAGTTCAAAAAGTATAAAAGTTATAAACATATCACACTATTCCTGATCAAGCTAAATGTTTTGAAACAAAATAGAAAAAAGCCTAAAAGGAAAACAGTGATGTGAATGCTGACTCATCATTCACACTGTTGTTGCACAAAGTGGGGCTTTAGTGCAGGTGTGTTTGCTGCCAGTCTTTCATGATTTTCCCGCCTCTGTGTCCAGGCTCCGCGGGTGTTGACAGTGATGTTGAGTCACTCTGACAGCAGCCTCCTGCCTCTGATCAGGGACGTGGTTCAGGACGTGCTGACGGCTCTGGATCTCAGCTACAACCACTCGGCAGCTCTTTTCTGTTCGGTCCTGCACRCGCTCGTGAAGGCTCTGGGTGAGATTTATTCAGAAATGTCATCACATTCATCTGAATGTGCCTGGAACAAATGACTCATATCATACTGGCTGCTTTTCTCAGAAGCAGTGCAGATTCAGTCTCATTGTTGTATTTTTAATAATCCTGGTCAGTGTCCACCTACATTTCAAATTATACAACACCACTGAGTTCTAGAAGTTTAGATTTTGTTATGTTGTTTTTGACTTAACGTTTTTTTTAAAGATTTTTAAAGATTTTACATGTTTTTTTTTTCTTTTATGTTTAGCAAGATGGTTTCCCTCCTCACGCTGCAGGACTAATAAATCTGCCACCTCCAAAACCTCTGTTGAACAGGAAGATTTCGACATTCGCCACTTTCTGCTGGATTACAGGAAACAGAAAGAATTGGCAGAGGGCGTTGGAATAGAAGAGGATGACACAGAGGACCTTGGTAACACAAAATTGCTTAAATTGTGTTTTATGGTGTGGGAATATAAATTATTAATAGAAGAGCTGCAACAATGAAGTGATTTTGGGTTGATTATTTGGGTTTTAACAACAAACTATCSATCTTATGATTCAGAGGTTCCTCCTCCTGCAGAGAGTGAGGATGTTGACGACACAGACGGCCCGGATGTAAAACCAGAACTTCCCTCACACCTCAGCATTACTAAAGACATCATGGAGCGCTGCACTCACCTGCTGTCAGATCCCAACCTCAGGCTTCGACTGAAGGTACTTTCTTTGGAGTAAAACATGCAGTGAAGGCAGTTTTTATGATGGCAGTAAGGAAAGTTCATCATTGTTTAGTCTTTTTTTAAAGGGGACGTGCAAAATCCACAAGTCTTCTGTTGTTGACAATTTTTAATGAATTTACTGTATAAATAAAATGTTTCTGCGCCATTGTATAGTTGTAAACCCCTCCATCAAACTGTAATAGAGCGGCTGGGGGTGTGTGGGGGTGTGAAGCCCCCCATTTGGATTTAAAGAGACAGCCTCAAAACGAGTTGATCTGAGACACACCTCAGAAAAGGGGCGGGGCTTGTGGAGGTACAATAAGGAGGAATTCAGATCAAAGCATTGCAGTTCCACTTTATATAGACCCCAAATGAAGGATTTCAATGTGAAAAAGTAAGGATTTAGAAGCATGATGTCTAATTTGATACTGTATGTACTYTGAAAGACGTTTGATTTTTTATTTTATTTTATTTTTTGCTACGCTGTGATGACTTTTTGATAGTGGCAAATCTCCTGGCTACATAAATGATGTTTTATCTGAATTTAAAAAAACAACCTAACAAATTCAGAACTTGTATTTAGAAAGGAAGCAGCTTTTATTTTATTTTATTTTATTTTTTTTTGTTTTGTTTTGTTTTGTTTTACTCTAGTAAGACCTTCCCAGTTTGTTTTCCATCATGTAAAACACACATGTGTAAGCTTTGGCTGTGCTGTTTGTTTTTGGTCTGCAGGTGCTGGATGTGCTGGAGGTGTGTGTTTATGTGCTGAGCGAGAGGGAAAACGAGCTGCTGCCCATGGCTCATCGCTGCTGGCCGGCCCTTCTGCAGAGACTCACAGCTGATGACCCGTTAGCGATCCTCAGAGCCTTCAGGGTTGGTTCAACTCTCCTGTCTCAGTTCTAAAATGCTTTTATTTATTTATTTATTTACACTTCCCTAAAAATCCTTGAAGAGAGAAATGTCAATGTGTTGCTGAATAGATTTGACATTTTAAAAGAAGATTTTAAGTTTAAATTGTTAGTTATGCCATCAGGATCAGGTCTTTATTTTATTTGTGAAAATGTTAATATTAAAATTTTCCAAAGCTGACTTTTTCATCTATTTTACAAAGTCATAGAACAGATTGCAGGGTTCTGGAAATCAAAGAAAACTTTAGCTTACTTTCACATTTTCCAGACAGCGGAACTCTGGGCATTTGATGCGACATTGTTTATGTAAATAATATTTCTCATTTCTTCATATCTTTTTTTACATTTGAACATGACACCTCAGGTGCTGTGTACGCTGGGCGAGACGTGCGGCGACTTTCTGAGGAGCAGGGTCTCYAAGGAGGTCCTGCCCAAGCTGTGCTCCTCTCTGGCGCGACAGGCTCCGATCAGCGCCAAGGCCGGGCCGGTCTACACGCACACCCAGGCCTATAAACTGCAGCTGGCTGTTCTGCAGGGCCTGGGCTCCCTGTGCCAGAGACTGGATCTGGGTAAGAGAGTTAAAAGCGGGATTTTAAATTTGGCAAAGATAACAAAAAGGTAGACAGAAACCACTGAAAATTAGTCACAACAAAACCATCTTTGTGCAGAAAATCACAAGAAATGTGATGAGTACAACTTCTTGTATTAAAGGGATCCCTGATTAGTTGTACCATTAGACTTTATTTGACAGACAGAGCTGCTTCATGGAAGAAAAACCTCAGCTTAGCCTGTTAGCTTTAGCGCCAACGCTATATTGCCTTATATGTATTAGCTCAGTGCTAGC
>NW_013952530.1:1217875-1223346 GCF_001266775.1 Austrofundulus limnaeus | reverse complement strand
TTATTTTACAGTTAAAATATATGTTTATCAGATAAAATCTAATGTTACAACTAATCAGGGATCCCTTTAAAATTGATTTGTAGAAAATCTCTATAAAGCAGGGGTGTCAAACTCGTTTTCACAGAGGGTTACATGAGCGTTATGGTGGCCCTCAAAGGGCCAGCTGTAATTAACTTTGATGATGTTCCTTGTCTCATTGCTACAACTGAGCACCACTAAAAAGCAATAACTGAGCTGTACACGGTATTTCCTGCATAGAAACAGTGTTTTAACACATCCTCTTATAAACACTAAAAAGTACAAATCAACATGCATTATGGGAGGTGTACTTTATGGTCAATGCTGGATCTAAAGCAGCTTATAGAATAGAATAGAATAGAATAGAATAGAATAGAATAGAATAGAATAGAATAGAATAGAATAGAATAGAAACAGCCTTTAATGTCCTGTGCAGGGAAATTTGGGTGTAATGCAATAATACTATTCTATCCAACAAAATTGTTCACTTACCTAAAGTCAACAGCTCTTTGGGTGGACAAATATTTTGTTGCTTTTAATCATAAATTTAAAGTTTACCACTGAGTCACCCACAGGCCACAATTGGCCTGCAGGCCTTGAGTTTGACACATGTTCTATAAAGTAACWTTTAATTTAAGGCCTAGAGGTTCATGAAGGAATGCATAGTGCCTACCGTGTTTTACGCCAGAGTTTTAAGCTTATCTTATGTTGAGAAATTACAAAGTTGTGGATTTTTATGGTCAAAGTTGGAAAATAACGTTACGCCTAATCTCATGCAATATTGCAAAAACTCACTGTGATCGTCATCTAGCATCAAACCAAATTTGAACCCAATATTTGTTAAATTGCCTGAGTTAAAGTCATTTTTATCAGCGGTGTCGGCCATCTTGAACTCTGAGTTTTTTGGGTGCAGTTTTTAAAACTTTTTTTTTTAATGTATCTTTTGTTTAGCTGATTTCCCATCATCATGTTTGGAAATGAAAGTTCTCACAATGTTTACAAAATCAGATCTTCTAATGAAATCAGAACCACAATTTTATATTTCTACCAGCAGGTGGCAGTGSTGTACAACGTTAGAAACATTTTGCTCACAGGATTAATCAGTATATGCTGTTTCTTATATTTCATTGTATTATTAAGATGCAAAGTAAAGTTAGAATCTAGTTTTTAAAGTTAGTTTGTGAAGTTGTGTTACATTTAGAATCAGCTTAAGTCTATGTTTAGTATTTCAGAGAAAACAGTTTTTGTTATCAAGGTCAGCAATCCCTTCAGATTTAGTTTATTTATTTTATTTAAAATTTTTTTTTAGTAATTATACAATCTATTTTCTCTCATCCATAAATCATAATGGAAACCCATCAGTGAGAATGCCCTCAAGCTGTTGCAGCCTTTGGGTTCAGCATATTTTTAAAGATGACTTTGAGGATTGAAACCCCGGCCAGCTGAGCCAACAGGATGCTACTGAATCGTTAGTTGAACACACAATAACCTCTGCCAAGCAGCCGCTCTCCCAAGCTTCACTTCAGCACAATACAGCCGGAAACAAACACCGCTAAACGTKTGATCAGCAAACAGACTACACTCAGAAAAAGGGTATAATAAATGCCACTGTGTTAAAGTTTTCTGTTTGCTGCTTTTTGCCTCGCTAAGTTTTTAGTCTTTATAGGAAGTGACTCAGTGTCAAAACAATTCAAGTTGTGTGATTGTTAACTTGTTTTGCTCGTTTTAAGAGGTGTAAAGAAAGCAAAGATTAAAAACGTGGTAAAGCTGCTGCCAGTGACTCATTACGGTSACAGTGGTCACCACACACCTGACCGACAGTGAGACAGACAGAATAATATGATAATTATGCCTCTAACAAACATTAAGTTAGATTTTACATGTTTGTGAATGGTGAGCGTCAGAATATTCTGATGGTCACATGTGTGAATCTTTATGTTTTTTCAGAAGTTCAGAAAGGGATCCATGATTAGTTGTAACACTAGACTTTATTTGATAAACATATATTTTAACTGTAAAATAAAATCTATAAAAATACTGTAGGCTCTTTAGTTTTTATAATTTTTAAACTAAAAGTTTAAAAATATAATACACGGACAGGGCCATTTTATTTACACGCAAAGCATTCTGAGTAAATGATGACGTGGATAGATCCTCGGTGTGAGCGAGCTATATCCACCCTGAAGGTTAATCTTGGACAATATCTGACTGTTGTCTCTTTTTAAATGAAACCAGAGAGCATGGACAGAGAGGAGAAGGTAGAAATGACTCAGCCTGTAAATGAAAATATGGATGGAGGACAACAGAGCTGCTTCATGGAAGAAGAACCTCAGCTTAGCCTGTTAGCTTTAGTGTTAACCCCAACGCTATCACCATATATATGTATTAGCTCAGCGCTACACATTCTCCTCTCATCACTGAGGTCCTCCATCCACATGACACAGAGAACACAAAAATGACTCAGCCTGCAACTGAAAATATGGATGGAGGACCTCAGTTTAGCTTGTTTGTTGCGTTAGCGCCGAGCTAAAAAGGCAATTAGCGTCGACACTAAAGCTAAGGCTAACAGGTTAAGCTGAGGTTCTTCTTCCATGAACCAGCTCTGTTGTCCTCCATCCATATTTTCAGTTACAGGCTGAGTTATTTCTACCTTCTCCTCTCTGTCAACTCTCTCTGGTTTCATTTAAAAGAGTCRATCATCAGATATTGTCCAAGATTAACCGTCAGGGTGGATATAGCTTACAGCCTCACACCGATGACCTCGTCGACTTCTTCGTTTACCCAGAATGCTTTGCGTGTAAATAAAATGGCTCTGTCCATGTTAAAATATATATTTTAAAATTTACTAAACTAAACAGCCTGCATTACTTTTACAGTCTTTATTTTACAGTTAAAATAAATGTTTATCAAATAAAGCCTAATGTGGATCCCTTTAAAGACCAGCATTCTGTGACTTGTTTCTGAACAATGTTCCGACTGAGATGTAGCGCTCCAAAGAGCTGACTTCAGAGCCTCACACATTTCAGAGATCTAGCAATGTTACATAAGATTGTACCATTATTTTTACAGTTTCACTAAAATGGCTTCAGCTTTGTCATATTTTTCACTAGATGATCCTAGATTAAAGCATTGCAGTRAAKATGGTGGGCGATATGCATTTCTTCAAGGAATGCCAGTCCTTAATAATAAACAATGAGTTACGTTGTGTTTTCGGCACTTTGCTTATAATGTTTCAGCTGTGCTGACTTGTTCTCATCAAACAGCCTCAGTCGCAGACATTTCCTCTGTGATTGGATGCAGGTACAGATGATTTCTGTGCTGGTGCACTTGATGGCTTTTCTCAGGTTTTCTTTGCACATAGTTTAGAAGCTGAAAGAGTGAGAGCTTTGACGCCTTTCTAAAAAGCTGACTAGTGGAGCATAGTGAGAACGCTCGCTGTAATGTCGTTCTCTACCTATGCATCAAAGCGTTTGCTCCAGGAACTGCCTCCAACTAACACTTGGGCTTCACTTCTGATAAATCTGGTCATGTCGATGCCTAACGAGTCCATTTTCACACTCGATGCGAACCGAAAGAGCAGACTCCAAATTAAAGGTCTAGCTTTCCTTGACAGAATGCACATTGCCCACCGCCTTTCATGCATAAGTTTTAGGCTAGAGGTGCCCAGACATTTTCCCTAAGAGGGCAAAAATTAAAATGTATCTGAGGGCTGTGGGCCAAGTTCARTTATATAATACAGGAAATACAAATACTTTTAAAATAAAATCCTTTTATTTTTTAAGGATTAAACTAGTGACCAGTGATGTGGCCCATGTAATTTTTTTTCCTTTTTTTTTTTAGCCAGCACACTTTGAGAAAGTTTGAYGTACGGTCGGGCAGCAAAGGCTCTTGGGACATTTCGTAAATTGATAAAATGAGTATTTGTGTTCTTCTAAAGTGCACAAATCTAAATGTCTCTTTTAGTTACTTGTATTTCATGTTTAATCTTAATATAATTCAAAGATAAAAGCACCACGAGTGAAGACCATCTGCACTACAGCTACTGGGCCAATAGATGGAATGACTAAGTGGAAGTACAGTGTTTCTACATGGCACACTGTAAAAACAGTCCATCTAACCAAGTCTTACAATCTTATATMCAGCCAAAAAAATAYTTTTGACCTTGTTTTGARACTGACTAAACCAGAGCAGAATGTGCAGGACTATTTATCTTGTTAGCTTGGAAATTTGACTCAAATAAGTAAAATAAACTGCCAACGGAGTAAGACAATTGCACTTGGTAAGATTCTTGAAATCACTTAATTTGACTCAATTTTTCCTTATTTCAAGAATCTTACCTAGTGCAATTGTCTTATTCCGTTRGCAGATTAGTTTACTTATTTGAGTCAAATTCCCAAGCTATCAAGATTAATAATCTCACAAATTCTACTCTTGTTTAGTAAATCAGTCTCAAAAAATTTTTTTAAATGGGCAATATCATGTAAAATCAACTTTTTTGAGTTTTATATCATGTTATAATATTATCCTGTCATCAAAAACATGCCCAGAGTCTTACTTTGACTCATTCATGCATGTTTGAGAAATCCTGTAGTGTCCTGAGGCAGCCAGGCAGGGGAGCAAAATCCACCGGTTGGGACTAGAACCATCTTTTGGGACCGGCCCCGTGCTGAAATGGGCGGGACAGAAGCAGAAGGAGGTTCTTAAAGAGACAGAGGCCAATTTCAAGGTGTTTAGAAACAGATATGATAAGAAGTCAAGTTTATTTTCTATTTAAACATATAAACAGCTTTTTAATAACAACTGAAGGTGACATAGTAACTTTATTATGGTATAGAATTTAAATAAATGCCTGAGAAACACATAATATTGCCCCTTTAATTATTTATCACCCATAATTTTAATAATTAAATATTTTTGGCTAGATTTAAGATTATAAGACTTGGTCAGATGGACTATTTTTGCAGTAACCAGGGCATTTGCTGGTGGGCCAAAAGAATCAGCTTGGTGGGCCCCACTTTGGGCACCTCTGTTTTAGACTAAGATTATATTTTTATAAGCTGGATGGAGTTTTTGTGTGAGYGGTTAGATCTCAAAGCACTGTGGATGATTTTTAGCTACTATCACATCAAACTTTAGCTGATTTTCTGCAGATTTGACTGAGGTAGAGACATTTTTGTGTCGCTGTGGCACCGTCTTAAACTGAGCCACTTTCTGCAAGTACCAGTATAATTTGTCCAATGGTTCTCGAGATGTTTTACTAACAGACACACTAACACACAGGGACAAGCAAAAACATTATTGCTGCTTTGACTTTGGTGGCGGGCGATAAAGATGAACCACCGGAAAGTGACTCTTATTTGATTGGAACCATATACAGTGGGTAAAATAAGTATTGAACACGTCATCATTTTTCTCAGTAAATATATTACTAGAGGTGCTAATGACATGAAATT
>NW_013952530.1:1215254-1217373 GCF_001266775.1 Austrofundulus limnaeus | reverse complement strand
AATTTCATGTCATTAGCACCTCTAGTAATATATTTACTGAGAAAAATTTTGACGTGTTCAATACTTATTTTACCCGCTGTAGATGTCAGTGTTTTCTGTCGTACTAAATATAAAATATAGTTTCTACTTGTAAGATTTTTATGCCTTTTTTGTTCCCTGTTTGGAACTTGAAGCTGCCTGCCTTCCTATCAGAAGGGAAGGGATTTGGTGCAGGCGATGAAGAGAATGTGAAAGAGCAGGAGAGAAACAGTGAGCGGCCGCAGCTTCACTCGTGTGAATACCGATTTGGCTCCTGCTTACCTCTGGGATGCTTGCAGCAAGCCAATTACCAAGCCTCTGCCACAGAGAGAGAACGACAGAAACACAGATTGACTGAAGCCAACGATACGTTTCAACCCCAGTTCGACTTTCAGCCGCAGTCCCACAAATCTAACAGCAACTAGCCCTCTTCTCTTTTTTCTTTTTTGGTATTCCTTACCTCTCGGTTTCCCTCCGAGCACTTTGATTCCACAAAAAGGCTGTAAGTGCAGCGCCAGAGAAGGACGGGAGAGAAAGGATAAAAGCGGATGCTAAATAATCCCATTTAACTCTGAAATGTGCATTGCTGCTTTTCTTCTCGACTCACAGCGAGCAGGCCYGTTCACGCCGAGTGTGGGTTGAATCGGTAAATAGAGTAAGCAGAGAAGGAGACAGACACGTTTTGAAACGAGGCTTGAAAGGCAGCCCAGTTTGCAGCTTAGGGAATTGCTAAATGTCTGCTGGGAAAGATGGAGAAAGACAGAGATACAGAGGGAGGAAATGGAAAGAAAAAGAAGATGAAAGAGTGGAGAGAAGTCGAGCGGATTGAGCGAACAGGAGCTGGAAAGGTTATGACAAATATGGTGAGTGACTGATAAGGGAGCCGAGGCAGGTGTGTCAGCGTTCATCAAACTGTAGGAGTTAAGGAARCAAGGACGGAGGAGAGGATGGAGAAGTGTTGTGGATGTGTGAAATCCTGCCTGCGGTGAGCCGCYTCAGCAGTTTCTCTCAGCTCATTAGGAGTTAGCAAAGGTAAAGTCCAGCCTTTGACTTCTTTCTCCTCTTTCATCTTTCCCTCAACTTCTATTCTTTGTTTTTTTTTAATTTATTCATTTGTTTTATGTTATTTAATAAAGATTAACAGCACGACTCACCTTGCACACCAACTCAACTCTGCTACTCCCCAATTTTTATTTTTATTATTAGTAGTTGTATCATGGCTAGTAAGTGTTAATTTGTTTTGTGTGTACTATCTATAGTTTGTAAAGTAACTAGTGTGTGAACCTTACTGATGCCGCTGTAACACCTGAATTTCCCCGCTGTGGGACAATAAAGGCTATTTCTATTCTATTCGATTCTATTCTACAAAACTACTTTCCCCGGGCTTTTCATAATGTAAGCACGTTAAAGTCTCCATGCGTCTCCACGTCTCCGTATTAACATTGCGTGTTTAATCTAACCTTGCACGTCACTGAAGATGTGTTTATTACAGTCAGCGATGGCGAAAACGGGATGTTTTTTTAACGTCAGTTATAAGCAGCAGAATTGGCACCCGCCGCTGCAACAAGCTGCTCAACAATAACATTAGCATGCTAACACACAAAGCGGTACTGCGAGGGAAATTGTCCCCCGAGAAACAGTCCACTGGCGGCCGCGACCGTCCTTTGAAGAAGTGGGCGGAGTCTCTGCTTGGGTTACCAGGAGATAAGTTGGGCTCAGGTTGGGGTGGGCTGAGTCCGGCCTGTGACATCACAGGCCGYGGGATTTGAAAACTTGACATTAATATACATGAAAAATACATTTACTTAGAGTAAATATACCCCTGGGTGCATTTTTTGGTCCTAGGACTGTTTTATTTTTTAAGAAGTACATACCCAAAGTTGAGTTTAAAAAAAACTTTAAAAAGTGAATTTTGTATAATAGGTCCCCTTAAAAAAAAGCACATTACAACAAAACAATACAAATCAAATAAAATGAAACATAGCAGAAGAAGAAAAAATCTATCTGCCCCTATTTGCAAAAAATAATCATTTCAAACAATAATAATCAAATAATAAAATTAAACAAAAACATTCAACTCCTCAAACAGTAACTCTTACAA
>NW_013952530.1:1198478-1214670 GCF_001266775.1 Austrofundulus limnaeus | reverse complement strand
ATTCATGCAGTGCTGTGAAAAACTATTTGCCCCTCAGATTTAATGGTTTTTTGTGATCAAACAGAACTTTTCCATAGCACTCTGTGTAACATAAATGAACATATTGTTTGGTGTTATTAGGAGAAGCAGACCTTGATGCTGTTTGTGAAGCCTGCCTGGCCTACCTGAGCTGCCGACAGCCAATCAGACTGCAGGAGGCTTGTCTCAGGTAAGACCTGATTAATGGACAGTGTGTCACTGCTGGTTTTAGGTGTTTGAATCTAGACCCGTAATAATCATTCCACGCTAAAAAATACTTAGAATACATTTGATAATTATGTATACTTGTTTGAATAGTGCTCATTAATTTACTGTATATAAAACAGCTGGACTTAGCAGGATGAAAATGCAATATTTCCAATATTTTGAATTAAACTAATCTAGTTTATAAAGCTCATTTAAAGGGGATATGTTTGCAAAATCCAAATTTTTAGCCATTAAAATGCATTTTGTTGTGCACTTTGGGTCTGTAGGAGTGCAGAAAAGTTTAATTTAGTCTCTCCTGTGCTGCAAAGACATCTTTATAGTCTGTTTGGGTCATATTTTCTTCCTTCTACATCTCTGATTAATTTTTAAAAGAAGTTTCTGCGCTGCCAGACAGATGCCCGGTCTGGAAGCTGAATGCAATTTCATACGGTTTGTTGGGAAATTACGTCACTACCACTTCCCAGTTCTGGAATATGATGTAAACAGATCATTAGGCACACCTCAGAAAAGGGGCGGGGCTTGTGGATTTACTATAAGGAGGAATACAGACCAAAGTGTTGCAGTTCCATTTTATATAGACTCTATATTAAATGTGAAAAATAAGGATTTGAAAGCAGGATATGTCTGTGCAGTAATAATTATGTAAAAGACAAAAAAAAAATAAATAAAAACAAGATCTAAGAGTCAAAGTGTAGAAGTTTAAAGCTGCTCATTCACTATTAAACAAATAGTAGAAATAATCTTTTTTTCTCTCTCTCTTTCCTGCACAGCGTTTTCCGACACCTAATCCAGGTGGATCCGGACGCCTTCTGGTTTACGCTGAACGAGCTGCACTGCCTGTCCCCCTACGCCCCGCCCCACCCCGACCTCCAGCCCCTCCAGCTGAGCGGGTCGGGCAGACCGAGGGACGAGTTCTCGGAGAACGTGCTGAAACTGCTGAGGGAGGAGTTCGGCCCGGAGGACTCTGTGACAGTTAACGAGTCAGTCAGCTAAACGAGCTGCTGATTGACGCGACAGGCTCATCTCTTAAAACTGACGCCATATTGAACCACGACTCACTGACTCAGATCGATTAACAAGAAAACACAACAACTTTCCTGACCAGCAGCTTCAGGAGYGTCGATGTAGACGTGAAAATAAAAAAGGTAAAAGCTTTGCTGAAGGATGAAAGCTCCTCTCCATGAACTCGTTTCATGTTTAACAGGCTTATATTATACATGCAAATGTTCTTTTTTTATGTTATTTCTTTATTTTACAAAGAAATAAATAAACGCCTGCTATTTTAAATAAACATCCTTAAATTTCATATTTGATCCCATAAAAAAATCTGATATCTTCTCAATAATACCTTTAAAATCCTTATCTGTAGTGTGTAGATGGGCACTTTAGGGAAATAGGTGTAGATTTCTAGTTTTGCATATTTCGGATCAATACTTTGTTTAAAATATGAGTCCAATGGACCTAATGGGTCAACTCCTAACAGAACTTGATTTGTTATTGAGCTTCCCAGTGGTGCAGCTGGTGAACACCGTTGCCCTGCAGCTAGAAGATTCTGCTTTGAAAACTCATTTGGGACTTTTTTAGGTACTTTCTCTCTTCCCGTGTATGTTGGTACCACCCCTCCCCCTCATCTCCTCACCCCAGCTGAGACGCTCCAGGGCAGAAAGTTGTGTAACGGCGGACAAATCAAGTCCTTCACGACAGGAAARCTGGTCAGGAACGAGCCTGGCTGTTATCGGACGCCTGCAGGGTTCAAGAGATCACGTGTAAATGAAGACAAAATAAAGTTCCCCCCAATGACAGGATTACCTGAACACGCCCCCCCCCACCCCCACCACACACCTTCTCTCCTCCATAATGAACGTATGAAGCTGGTAAGAAAACAAGATTACCTCATGTTTTGTATTTAGCTGGCCTGGCTTAATGCTAGTGAGCACGGTGCAGCTCCTCTTTATCTCATTCTGGCCCGCCGCTATTTATCCTGCTGCCATTGCTGACAATAGCACCATTAGTCATCAGCAGCGAGGGGGGGGGGGGGGGGCATTGACAGCACCCATTACACACTTCTTAACGTTGTTTTTCCTTAATGCACAGAGCAGGAGCCGGAAGCTAAATCCGATGATGTAGAAACGCCTCGGACAGAAACGAGTTTGTGAACTTACATAAAAAAAAGCTAACTCCAAGTTTGTTGTTATTTAATATACAATTTATTCCATTTGATAAAGGCATACACTTCATGTGAGACCAAACATTCTAGAAGAACAGTGACCTTTTTTTATTTGTTTTTGTTACAAAACATTAAATCAAAATTACTCCTTCAAATAAATAAAATAAAATACAAAAGCAGTCATACTAACCTCAGCAAATCAACCTCTCCGCCTGCAAACAGTGACTGACAACTGAAACAAAAGGGCTGTTGTTCCTCTAAAGCAGAGGGGTAAAATAAAAATAAATGAACGCTCGTGGCCTTTGAAAGAAAAAAAAGTATTTTAAAACAAAATGAAAAGTCAATATCAGTGTTTCTCTAAAAGTTTTCTTTAGTTTCTCCCATCTGTTGCTCAAGGCTTTATCTAACATGAACCTTGTCCTAAACGAACCCCTTCAGAGTGAAAAGTACACTTCTTGTTCTGCTTTCACAAATGAGACTTGAGCATTGTACAAGCAAATGGCTTCTTGAACCTTCTCAGACCAAGACGCTCACGTCAGTGGGCCCATTTAAACCTGGTTACATTAACTGCGGCCCCTCCACGTACGATAATTTATAGGAAACACTGCAAGTACTAAGATACGTAAGGGAAACCCCTTCTCTGAGCAGCTGTAAAGAAAACGTGTCATTCGTTTGTCTGTACAGCACTTTTGGAGAGCAGGAAAACAAACAAAAAAATTAAAGTAAAAGGAAAATATATTTATAAAAGACAGAGGTGCAATCTTTTTTAAAATAACCCAAATTTGTACGACAAAAAAAAATAAAAACGTGTTGCCTTTGTGTCGGTTGAAAAAGTTATTTTTTAATTTTTTAAGAAAATTACTAAACATGCACTAACTTTGTTTCATATTATACAGCCTTATATACAAAGTGGATTAGAGGCTTGCAGTGGAGAAGATTGAGGCCTTTTTTTTTTTAATATAACAGATGGGTACTGGGATGGAGAAGAACAAAAGCAAGCTGGGAGAACCAAAAATAGATTCATGAAGTGTTGGGGAAACTAGTGTCCTGATACCAGTTTCTGTTTTGGATCGAGTACTGTTTCAGATTTGGTACTTACCACTACAGATATGGAGTAGTTAATGAGTTAGTACTTAAACACAATGACTTTAAAAACACAGCAAACCGTCTGCTGTCCTAACACCTGCGTTCAGCTTAAAATATCTCAAATAAGGACATGTTTATTTTTCACCTTTGCAAAGTGGACGAGGAGAATTACGTCACCAAGCAWCAGTATGAAGTATCTGTGTTTTTGTACAAGTACGAGAATTTCAGGCTAGTATTGGGCCCACCACTGGTGGAAAAATATTTGTCTCCTACAGATTCCTTCAGTTTTGCTTTTTTTAAACATTTAAATATTTCAGATCAGCAATCAGATAATACGAATAAACACAAAATTCTGTTTTCTAATAATCATTTTAGTTATTATGGGTAGAAACTACTTCTATCAACTTGCTGCCAAGAGAGGCACAACCAGTTTTTACACAGTTTCGCTCAATTCTAGTTTCCCTTCTCTGCTCCGTCTGGGATTTCTCCAATAGAMAAGGATTTCTCTGGTAGAATTTCAAATGGGCCAATCAGCAAACAGGAGGAGTTGTGAACGACTACAACATTTTTCTTCGCCATTTTAGTCTGCCTATAKTTTAGCAATGGCAGCGGAGGAAGAGAATGAAGCCAGTCCGTGTTGATAAAGCTTCCAAATAAAATTAAATTTGTCTCACAAAGCCTGCGGCGCTCATTTACAGCTGTCTGTTCCGTTCGGTGCTTCTCTCCTCCCAGTAGGGGATGTTCGTTTACACCGGTTAGCTTCTTAGCTTAGCTTCCTTCACGGTCCAGCTGGCGCACTACGTACGTCACGGCCAAATGTTAGCGATTGGATWAATCAGATCTAATTGTTTTAAACTYCAACAGAGGCCACGCCTCCAGCAAGAAATCGCTTGTCAATAGCCGAGAGTCCAGACCCCCTGTACGAAGCAAAGCGAAGGACGAGGGGCTGGATATTATGAAAGCGTATTAGGGCCACACAAGATTTTTTTTAATTACGAGAATAAAGTCTTAAATTACGATGTTAAAATCGTATAAAGATAACGTCGTAATATTATGAGGATAAAGTCGTAATGTTACGTGAAAAAGTCACAATATTCTAGCCTTTATACGAAAAAGCTTGCAGTTATCACTGCATTAAAATGAGGAATGTTGACCAACTTGTCAAGTTGTTCTTTAATATTACTTAACATAAATAGTTAATCTTTTAGCAGATTAGCATCAAATTATCAGTAGCAGAACTTGGAAATTGTGCAAACGAATAAACTGAAGCCGTAATGTAATTAATGGATGCATTGACAGATTTAGTCGTCATGTAGCTAATTTGAAAGCATATTAATCTAACAGACCCAAGTCATCGTGGACTCTTTCATAAACAGACACATGGCTGTACACAGCAGGTGTGAGGAAAATAAGGAGGAAATGAGGAACGGAGGAACGGAAAATATAAGATTATGACTTTTTTTGTAATATAATAACTTCATTCTCATAATAGTAATAAAATAAACCTCATTGYGTGGCCCTAATACTCCGTCGTAGCATAGGACCTGGTTGGTTTAGATATTTTTTAAAAACTGGTGCTGCATTTACCCAGTTTATCTGTCCCATTTTAACACTTGTTTGATGATCTGAAACGTGTATTTAAAAAAAAGCAAAAACAGGCGAATACGACTTCACAACAATGTATATTTTTTATTTATTCCACCAAGATCATAGTTTGTCGTTTTTTTTAGTTTTAGCTGATATTCCGAGGCACATCTAACCCAATTGTTAATTTAGCGCCTTGGATTTAATCTTTTCCAATGCCAACATGGAGCAGATGAATTGATTTCTCTCAGGCTAAACAACTAAGAATGGATTGAACCTGCAGAACAAAAAGRGGGTTTCTTTGTTTTGGACTGAAATCCCACACTCTCTGAACTCCTCCTGTATTCACTCAGAGCGAAATAAATGAAGACYGAATCTGTCCTTGATGAGTGCTGCTGCTGCTTTGGGACCTTGAAGAAATCCTGCTGAAGAGAGCAAAAGAAAACAAGTTTTTCTCCCCCACGGAGAGCAAACACGAGGAGAAATAACTTGCTAACTTTTGGGTGTGTGTGTGCGGCTTTTACAGCATAATCATATCCATTACCGAATAAGCAAAAAGATTTAATGAAGCAAGTTTAAAGCCCAGGAGTCAAACTTAACATTTCAAGAGAGAAAAAAGTAAAATAAAATAGGCAGACTTTTGTTTTTAATCACTGAGAATAAGAAAGTTATATTATAAGGATAGATTTTGTTACAAACTCTTATAGTAGCTGTTTTTTTTTTTCCTCCAGGGCTGTTAAACCGCTGAGTAAGGCAGTGAAAGGATGAAAGAATGTCATTTACAGTATTTAAAATACAAGAGCGGAACAAATCACTGGTTAATAATAGAACTAAAGACTTATTTGTTTCATTTTCTTTTTGTTTATTTTTGGTGCCGATACCAGAAACAGTGGAGCTGCCTAGATCTACATACCAGCCGCCCCCCGCCCTGTTGCTGAACGCTGAGAAGCCAGGCGTTAACAGGCAGTTTACAGACAGAGAGCAGTCCCTCCCAGACCGATGCACAGCAAGAAAAAGCCACGCTCCCTTCACAGGTCACACCTCCGTGCCTCTAATAAGTCATATTGTACATTTCAATGGATTGTGGATGCGCCTGCAGGCCTGCACTGTGTGAGAGGAGTAGCTTTTTATGCTGTGACCAACATTAATGTAACCTTTCTGCGCTGCGCCGGCGGTTTACAGCGCACAGCTCGGCTCGTTGCTGCAGTCATTGTGGCTGTGGTTACTGTCCATGTCCCTCTGCCTCAGCTCTCTGCCCGCCTTGTGCTGCTGACTGCTGCCGCCGTGGCTGTGTCCGTGGTGGACGGCTGACGAGGGCCGCTTGCCTTGCTCCGGGTGGTGCTCGTGGTTCTGGTGGTGATCGTGCTCTCTGGTGCCGCCGTGCGACTCCCCGTCTACAAATTCCCGCTTGGTGTCGTCCGCGGCGTCGAAGTTGTTGCCGCCGCCGCCATGTCTGGCGTCGAGGGCGTGGCTCTCCGGCACGACCTGCAGGTACGCCCTGACGCGGTGGTGGCGGGCGCCGGCGTCGTCGCTGAAGTCGATCACGCGGCACTCGTAGGTGCCCTCGTCAGTGGGCTTCACTCGAGAGAGGCGGAGCTTATGGGAGATGTTGCTTCCTACGACCTTCACGACCTGCCGACGAGAGACAACGTGAAAGCCGATGTTGGGGTGGAAATTTTAAACAGAAGCTACAAGATTTAATGAGCAGTAGCTAAAATTTTAAATTAGCACAAGAATAACTAAAAGGTAATATTAGCGAAAAGTGCAGTATTTCAAGTCAAGACCAGCAAAACAGCTGCGAAAACTAACAAAGCTAAAAACAACAGTTTTATGAAGGCTATAATCTGCGAAACGATATCAGTAAAAGTTTAAGAAAATGGTAGCTAAAACTCAAATTTGTATCAGTAGCTAAAATTTCAAAATTGGCAAAACATTAATCTAAAGCTACAATTTGCAAAAAAATGTATTTCAAGTCAAGACCAGCAAAACAGCTGCTTAAAGCAAACACTAACAAAAAGCTAAAAACCACAATTTTATGAAGGCTACAATCAGCTAAACGATATGAGTAAAATTTGACAAAATGGTAGCTAAAAACTAACATTTGTAGCAGTGGCTAAAAAAATTTTCATTAGCAAAACATTAACCCAAAGCTACAATTTGCAAAACTTCTGTTAAAAGCTAAAAGTAAAAAAGTAGAAGGTAAATGTCAAAATTGTAAGAACAGTAATGGAGATCCATAGTTAGATCTATGGTTCCTGTAGCTGAAAGCTAAAATAAAGCTAGTATGCTAAAGTAAATTTTAAGAAGGTTCTCATTGCATTTCTATAAGAAAAAATATTGTGAATGAAGTTAAGAATACATTTGTAAATGTTTTAAMTGATTTTGTGCTCTCTTTTAGTCGTGTCTAACTGTGTTTCTTGCAAGGGTGTAACTTTAGGTCTACTATTGGGGGGCGGGGTGATAAATGCTCTCTGCCTATTTATTTAATTACTGAATTATTTAATTTTGTATTCAGGATATTTTGGGTTAAAATGCATTGTAATGCTTTYACTGTGATTTACAACTTTCCTGTTTTCTTTGTATTTACTCTGCACCTTTCTGTTCCACGTCAGTTCAACAATTRAAAAAAGGGCTTGCCCTCCCATTTTTCCATCAGTAACAAATATTTTATATCTTGAGGATGATTCCTACCTAAATTCCTCAATTTTTTAAAAGTATACATCCACCTGGTGTACTACAATTTGGCTAGGAAATTTTTAACACACGATTCAACAAATAMAGCCTTAAWRTGACRAGAGCAGACTAAAAYCCTGCATTTTCAGCAATTATTCTACAGATATGACATCGTCAACTTTAAAATCAGGTCACAGTTACCTGAAGACCACGACTTGCAGCTGTGTACTTAACCATTTAATTTCTACYGTGTTAGAGCGAATGTAGTTTTATTGGGGTGGTTATATTGACTGAATCTAATTTATGTGGGGGTTAGAAACCCCCTCAACCCCCCTGCAAATTACACCCATGTTTTTTTGTTTTTCATCTATTTATTTGGTAATGTCTGTGTTCTGCTGCCATTCTTGGCCCAGTCTCTCTTGAAAAAGAGGTTTTTAATCTCAATGAGATCTACCTGGTTAAATAAAGGTTTAACTAATACATAAAAAAACAAGTATAAAAGCTACAAAAACCAAATGTAGTTTTGCCGTGAAGGGGCAGAAGATTGTGATTTGTTCCTCCTGTTCCTGTATGTAATACAAGCTTAGCACTTAATGCTCGCTGTTTGTGAGTTTGCATATGTAAGGATCCGTCACGGATTTGTTTGACTACGTGGATGTGAGCCAGCATCTTTTATGTAGAGAGAGCTTATGATTTTACAGCCGCACAGCCTGCGGTGTTTGACTCCGCCCACACGAACACACACACACACATCAGTCACTCAGAGCGCAGCTCGTGCTTCATTACAGCCAATCAGCTGCAAAAAGAGCAGCTTCAAGTTTTTGTTTCTGTCCAATTATCAAAGTAAATGTACTTAATCTGCATATGCTCTGAAATATAATAATCCTTTGACTAAAAGGTAAGACTTCTTTAAGCAAAAAGAAAATAAATCTAAAGAAGACGGTGTTTGGTAGTTTTTCCTCTCTGCTTTTTTTGCAGTTCATATCGAGGGAACGAGTCAATATATTAAATCACTCAGAGCAAGGATGTCTCCCTGAGTCAAAGCCACTTCCTGCTTTTTATTAGATTCCAGATATCCTCACAGCCCAACTGCCCGGGCTCTGTGGATATAAGAGGATAAACAAGATCTTCTGCTGACTTTGCAGCCTCTCCTTGGCGATGTTTGTCACCAGGATGTGGCACTGTAGCAATAAAGATGAAGGGGGGTTTATTAGAATCTGAAGATGATGCACTGCGAGCCTCATCCTCTCAAGCAGGCCTCTTAACCACCCACATGCCCCCACTGCCTGGTCTTCGGCTGACTCCGGCACCGCAGAGCCGCCGAGGACGAGGCGAAGGTGTTAATGTGCGACGGAGAGCAGCTGCTGAGCTGAGGGTTACAGCTGACTGAACATCTGTGGATCATTTAGAGATAAAACATAAAGGATTTTCTGCCTTATGCCATCATGTGACACAAAAATAAACGTAAAAGATTCCCCTTGAAAACTCCAGCAGACTGAGATGACTCACGCTTATCTTTGTGGCATCTTTTGGCGTCTCCTCCTCCGGAGCCACCTAGAAAGGAAACACAAGATCAACTTAGTCTTAATGTGAACATAAATACACGGAGACTAAAACAATAAAGGCTATGGCTCAGTCCGAGTTATCAAATGATCCATCGTCAAGCTTCTGGAAACCGAAATTGGAGAAGGTGACGCATTTAGAATTAGACTATAGTTTGCTGAAGTTGCTACTAAAAACAAAACAAAAAAAATCTAAATATGACATTTAAAAGCAATTTGTGAACATCTGAACATTTCAGCATCATCATTTCTTAAATCATTTTATCAAAATTAAAAAAAAACATTTACTAAAAGTAGAAGCTATGTAAACTTAACAAAAAAGTAATGAAATTTGTGTTTGGTAGATTATTTCTTTGTTGTGACAATTCTTACACTATTGGAAAGCCTATTAATTTTCCTTTTTAATCGTGCCACATTTGTAAGGAACATGCATTTGTAGAATGAGCAGTAGAGTTGACTATGTGGGTTACACACATAAAAAATGTGCCAGGCCTTCTCCTCCAAACAGCTAATTCTGCTGCTATTGACACTTGTTTGGAGCTTCTGGCAGGGGTGTCACGAGGTTTTAAGGACAAGGGGGGCTTAGCCCCCAGGAGACACACATAATTTTTGTATAAAATATATATATTTGTAGTGTGTGTGTGTGTGTGTGTGTGTGTGTGTGTGTGTGTGTGTGTATATATATTTTAAGGGGTGCAACGATACAGAAAATTCACGATTCAGTTCGGTTCAATACTTTAGTCTCACGGTTCGATATTTTTTCGATACAAAATAGAGAAATTTTCATGCCCCTTTTAACTTGTAATTTATTTAAATTAATTATGAACATTTGTTCAACCTAAAAAGTACAGTTTTTTAAATTAAATGTTGCTGAAACAGCAAGTTTCTCAGTGGATCTGTGCTCAAAATGCAGCCTATAGGTGGAGTAGTCGAACACAGATCCACTAAAATAGGCCTAGTGATGCCACTGGTGTTTAAACTTGCTAGCATGCTGCTATTAAGGTTGCAGGAAAAACGTGGACTGGATTTCATGTGGTGTAGGAGTTCTCTATATGAACAAGTGGAATGGATTGGATAACGACGCACCAAAGACGATCTCTGCCTTACACTATAAATTAAAGGGAAACTGACATATTTATGATAATATATTTTAGCTAATAATGAAATATTAAATGGTTATTTATTCTGACCACATCATATTGAATTTTTGTAAAAAAAAATTTTTTTACACCAAAATAATTTAGGGGGGCTTTAAAATACAGTATTTTAGGGGGGCTCCAGCCCCCCTAAAATAGGCCTAGTGACGCCACTGGCTTCTGGTACCGCCAGGTGCTACCAATCATAAGTTTTATCGCCAAGAAGCATTGTTGCAACAAAAAATGATCTATCAAACACAAATATTCTTCCTTTTTTGTGCTAAGTATATATTTTTGACCAATCACAAGACTCGCCTGATCAGTAGGCAACAATAGTGTACTGCTCAATATAGCAGTATTTCCACAATGATTCCTGTAAGTATAATAAATGGTATATCAGTTTTATCAGAGAGAACTCTGTTTAAAAAAAATTAAATAAATAAACGAGAGAACTTTGTTTAAAGATTGTAAAAAATAAAATAAAAAAGACCTCATTAGTGGTCCAAGGTTGTCGGTCCGTCCAGTCCAGGTGGTTCCTGATGTACCACCACTGGATCTCCAGTGAGTATGACGGAGTTCCTGCTCCTCTGAAGGAACAGGCCATCTCCACGTCCTGACCTCTTTGAGCCGTCATGTCATGAGGCACCTCCGTGAACATGGCTGAAAACACACAGAGCAGAACAATTGTTTACGGTGTCACTTTTTAAAATTCTGCACGTTTCAGTTTCTTTTCTTTTCCAGTGATCCGAAAAGACAATCACTAAAAAAGTAAAGAAAACATTCCACTGCAGAGCGTAACAGTGATGTGTGCCTCGCAGGTTATATAACCCTGAGATCCTTGAAGAAAGCCAGAAAAGCAGTTATTAAGCTCAACCTTTTCTCACAGCAGCAGCTATTTATAGAAGCGCAGGTGACAAAGGAAGCCTGATCAAATTTAGCGCCCACATTATAAAAAAGTGTAAGTCACAGTGCAGTAAAAACAAAATTACTCCTGACATTTCTGAGCACAAAGCAAATAAATAAAAATACCTTACATAAAAAGGACCAATACTGTATGTACATGTACTATAAATACTATCACAGATATCTCAAAAAAGAGTTAAAAACAAAAACAACCGGACTTTCAATTCTAAAGTTGAAGACGTTTCGCTTCCCATCCAGGAGGCTTTTTCAGTTCAGTCTGCAGTGAGCTGAGATGCTGGCTTTAAAATATCCACCTGAGAAGCCATGCGAGGACTTGGATTCACATTCATATTCACATGAATTGAAAAAGCCTTTGACTCTTTTTATATTGATCGTGACCTGGATAACTGAGAATCTTCACCAGTATAGACAGAGATAACGATGAAAGAACACAGTTTGGAAACTTAACAAACCAGGTTGTGGACAAAGAAGAAAATAAACAAAACTCTTACGAAAATTACAAAATCACAAGCAACACTGTTCTCTCAGCAGAGTGACAGAAAAAAAAAGCATTCAAAATATAAAATGTGCAAAAATGCGTATTGCCCGCTGTCTTTCAAGCCAGAGTTTTATGCTTAAATCATTTTCAGTTGAGAATTGATGGAGTTGTAGACATTTTGGTCAAATATTCAAAATAAATAGTTTATTTATTTGTTTATTACAGCAGCCATGCTATCCTGAACCTGCCAGATCTCATCTGCTCTCAGAAGCTAACAGGGTTGGGCCTGTTTAGTACTTGGATGGGAGACCACATGGGAATACCAGATGCTGTAAAAAACCAATGTAGGACTTGTGTCCACATTTGAACCTTATCAATAGAAAATCTTTGACTATAGTTTGCCTTTTTTGAAGGATGACAATGAAGCAATGCTTAAATCTTTTGTCTTCTATGGAGGTAACATTTGGTTGAAACTTTGGTTGAACTCAAAAAAGTTTTGAACTCAGAACATGAACATCTTGGGCGGAGCCTAAGGAGGAACTAGACGTGTCTCTATTGGTTAGTGCGGACTGAAGCGAGTTCCACAAAAACTTTTTGATTTAATTTTTTTAATTGAAATAGCTTTTTTGTTTGGTTGAAATTATTATTTTTTGGTTGAAATTTTGTATTTATTTATTTATTTATTTGAAAGTGTTTTATTTTGATTGATAGGGCTTCTTGTTTGATTTTAAAAAATAAAATTACCTCCGTGGCAACCAGTCCAAAACCAATGTCCTCATCATAAGGATGCAGGATCTCAGGAGGTTATATACAGTACATAGTGTTTTTTTCTACAAATATACATTTAGGAGAGGACAAGCTTAAATAATAATACAGTGATACAACTGTAAAAATAATAACTGATAAAATAAGAATAAAAACAAAAACATAAAGCAGACCCAACACCAGTGTTGTATTTGTCAAATAACCTTGAAATGAATAAAACATAACAGACTTTTTTTCTTACTTTAAGGTTTTGTTGTGCCACCCCAGCATTTTCAGTAGCCCCATACAGTATTTGTCCCATTAAATACTTTCTGAAGGCACCGATGGGTGGCACAAAGTATCTGTTTAAGTTTTTAATCATCCAAAAGCAGCATCGTCTGCCAGTAGTGACCAGTGCTGGTCCTTGAGGGCCACTACTTTGCTTGTTTTACTTGGTTTCCTGCTCCATCACACCTGATTCTATGACTAAATGACCTCTTCATGTTCTGCAGAAGCCTGTTAATCACCCATTCATCCAAATTAGATGTTGAAGCAGAGAATCATCTAAAGCGTGCAGCCAGGATATTGACCCTCTACGATCAGGATTACACACCACTGTCCAATGCAATCTGGATAATTTCTCAACTTTTGCCACGTGCCCCTGTACCCACAGATTTGTCTGACTTCCTCAGTCAATAAGACGTGTCAATCCTGAGCCAAAAGAGCTGATTTTCATCTTGATTCATAGATTCACGTCAGCCGGTGAGCCTGCCGTATGGATCTCTCTTGTATTACATAAGCAGTACAAGCCTACAGTCATACACCTCGCTGTACATTGATCAAATCTGCTTGTATTTTTCATTTGTGAAACCTGAAACGCACCAGGCATCGATTTGACATTACACAGCCAGCAACAAGGCCCACAGTCCCTCTTCCCACCATAATACTCAGAGCCGAGACAGAAAAACTGCTGGGGATGAAATGGTTCTCAGACATAAAAAAAAATCAGTCTTTTCTCGTTTAGCTGTGAAGCTGAAAACACGAAAAAAACTTTTTATGACCACATAATGTAGAGAAAATAGTTCCTATCCAGCACTTTTTTTTTTCAAAATGTACAGAACATCTGAACAGAGCTTTTTCAGTAAAAAGCTTTTCTTTTATTTGAAGGATTTTAACACTTATTTCCAGTGGTGGGCAGCACTAATTTAAAAAGTAGTTCCACTAGCCCTAAAGCACTAACTCAAATATTTAGGTCCCCTAAATCTAAAGCACTAACACACTGAAAAATTAGCAAAAGCTAATTCTAAAGCACTAAAATAACCCAGTCAACCCATGAGCATTTTTCAACAGACAGCATGAGTCACATATTGTCATGTTGCTCTCTTAAGACTTATCGACATTCCACAGCCGTATTTGAGTTCATATATTGTTAATATGTTGTCATCTAGTGGATAAGTGACATATGAGCAAAATGTGCGACAGCTTTCATGGTCAGCTGTTAACAATAATGATCAATAACATTTAAAAACCTCAGTTAGTGCTTCTAAATTTAGCCTATATATTTAGCACGTGCTAATCCACTAATAAATTTTAAAACGAGCAAAAGCCCAAAAGCACTAATGGAGAAATTTAAAAAAGGTAAAATATTACACATTAAGGTGTTAAATTATTTATTATTAATGTTGAAAATGTCTGAACTCTATCAATAACAATTATTGAACCATCAAGAAGTAAACTTATCTGATGTTCACTGTCGGAGACTGTGATGATCTGATTTACTTTGCCTCAAAGCGGTGGATTCATCCCAGAGATAAAAGCTCCTGGGTAACTCCTGGAGTCAGAGCTGTGAAGACGCAGCGATGTGGAGTCGGACTCTGAGTCAGAACCGGTCACCACACCAACAAAAATTAAAATAAGAAGACAAAAAAAAAAAAAAAACTAACAAACAACAAAAAGAGATGAAGAAGACGGGACTCCTACTGCGTTTATGCAACAGACGAGAAAAAATACCAGAGCTTACCAGAACTTATATAGCATTTTATCAAGTCCCTCCGGACCCCAAAGCACTTTACACTTACAGACATTCATCCATTCACACCAACATTCACACACTGACAGAAGCGAGGCTGCCATGCACCGGTGCCACCGAACCCTCTGACCACCATCAGTAGGCAAGGCATGTGTCTTGCCCAAGGATGGCTGGAACGGGGGATCAAACCGGCCTTTTGGTTACAGAACGAGTCCCCCAACCACTCTTACAGCTGCCCCAGATTTTTAACCAGAGAYTGAATAACTCCCTGTGTAGCGTTGGGCAATATTGGCAAAAAAACAAAAAAACAATCACGATTAATTGTGGTATTTAGCCGATAACGATTATTTTGAYGATTAATCCCCTGGAGTCCCTGGACACCTTTGTGTCCTGGTCACTTGACCAGTTTAGTGGGAAAGATTTGCTCTTCGTAAAAATTTGTTCCAAACTGTATCAAAATTACAGACTTCAGGTTGTACATCAAATTTTAAATTGTGTTGATAAATAAAACAATTACAAGAACGGTTTTTTTAATGTTCGTCATATTTGAAGTGGAGAGGAGCACACAGCAGACTGACTGGAGAAAACTCCAGTCAGTCTGCCTGATGGCATTAATCGTATTAATGGTCAAGTGCCAAAAAATAATCGATTCATGTTTTTCTGACGATTAAATGAAAACAATATGATTATACCCAACCCTATCCCTGCGTGTTAATGAGAGCAAGATTTTGTTTGTTTCAAAACAGGAATTGATACAAGACCGTGGGAAACAGAAAGGCAGGTGTGTGTGACTGTGTGTGTGACTGTGTGTGACGGTGTGTGACTGTGTGTGACGTTGTGTGTGGGTAAAGAAGGCTGAAGTGGGAACAACTCCTAAATACTTTATTTTCACCATCGTTCAGCATGTTCAACTGATGAGTGCTGTGATTTTTGTGATTTCCACACTTTTCAAAATAATTAACTTTTTTTTACAGATACATTTCCCACATAAAACTACAGTATCTCTTCTGTTGCTTCAAATGTTTGTTTTCTTTAAAACCTACTTCTGTTTTTGTCTTTTTATGCTGTTTAGTCTTAGCTACTGTTGTTGTTTTGCTTTTAACTGAATTTTGTTTTAGTTTTAGCTACTGTTTTGTTATCTATGCTTTTATTACTTTTAGATTTTAATGAGCTGTTTGCTCCTAGACTTTTGTTTATTATAGCTAAATTAAGACTTTTAGCTAACTTTTGCTGCTTGTTTTAGCCGTTTGAAACTTTTGGCTTATAGCTACCATTTTGCTATTTTTAACAACTCTACGCTACATGTAGTCTTTAGCTAGTGTTTTTCAATTATTAGGGCTGCAACGATTAATCGATTAATTGACGACTAATCGATTATTAAAATAATCGATGACTAATTTAATAATTGATTAATCGTTTTCTTTTTTTTGTTCTTTACTTTGTTTTTCTCTCCAAACTGCTTTGACACCTTCCACTGCCACATCTGCCTTTCTGTCCTTGACACACATGCACAGAAAAATAAGTATTGAACACGTCACCATTTTTCTCAGTAAATATATTACT
>NW_013952530.1:1195142-1196980 GCF_001266775.1 Austrofundulus limnaeus | reverse complement strand
AGTAATATATTTACTGAGAAAAATGGTGACGTGTTCAATACTTATTTTTCTGTGCATGTGTGTCAAGGACAGAAAGGCAGATGTGGCAGTGGAAGGTGTCAAAGCAGTTTGGAGAGAAAAACAAAGTAAAGAACAAAAAAAAGAAAACGATTAATCAATTAATCGAAAAAAATCAACAGATTAATTGATAATTAAAATAATACTTAGTTGCAGCCCTAGCAATTATTGAGTGGTCATTTGTTACTTTTGGGTTTTAGCTAGCATTTTGCATAATTTAGCTCTTAGCTAGTGTATTGCAACTTTTAGCTGCAGCTCTGCTTCTTTTTTAGCAGCTCAGTTTGGATTTCAGCACTCAGGCTTTCTGACTCAGCTGGAAACGTTATTAAAAGAAGCGCAGTAACGTTTGTCAGATGCAAAAACCTGTTTTTAGAAAAACACTTCTTCACACAGTTTCTATCTGAATTCTTCTCTTACTCTGTGAGATTAATTAAGTGATGCTGCGGTAATCATTTCTTCCGCAGAGTTGGCAAATCTGTTTTGTTGAATCACACAAAGTCTTGTCCTTGGTGTTCTGCTTGGAGCCTCTGGCTCCTGCAGCCTTGTTCTCCTTTTAACCTTTTTTATTAGATTAAGAGGAAAAGCTGTGTTTGACCTGCGCTGCAGGGAGGCGGGCCGGCTGCTGGGATTCGGGCCAAAACAGCAGGAAACTGAACGCTGGCAGAATCAAGGGTGCTGAAGGTCCACACAAACACACAAACACACATTTATGTGCAAAGTGCATGTCACTATGAATGAAACATGGATGCAGAAGGTGTGAATATGAATGAATGAGATAAAAAATATAACATGGAGAGATAAACAGTTTTACAATTTGAACACAGATTAAAAACCTTTATAAACACAGCGAGGGCCGCTCAGTTGGAGCTGCTGCTCAGTAAGAAGGTTGTCGGACTGAATCCCTGGAGATACTGTATTTCTGGGTAAAGTTTGCATTTTCTCTCTGTGCAAGTGTGTGTTTTCTTCAGGTACTCCATTTTCCTTCCACAGACTAAAAACGTGACTGTTAGGCTAATTCTTTAAATTGTCCTTAGATGTAAGTGGATGTATGGCCCTGGGATGGACTTGTGTACATGTCATGTTGTGCGGATTGTCAGTACACAGATTTCCCCTCATTTTGCAGGTATACGGACGTGCAGGGCAATCTCACAGATTTTTTTCGAATCTTACGGATTTTTAAAAAAAATCTCAGCTTTAAATTTATTTTACACTGCAGAGCTTGTAGGACGTATAAAAAACAATAATTAATAACCATCTCCCAACACACTCTCAACCTCTTCCTGTCTGCCTTTTACTGCCCCTCTGCGCTGCAAGCATCATCGTCTCCACCCCACGTTCCGGTTTTCCCGTCGGTCGACAGTCACCCGCCCCTCGCCCCCTCCCTGCATGTGAGTAATACAGATTTTTGGGGGTCATGAGGTAAACACCTGAAGGGGTTGACATGTATGGAATTGTGACCTGTCTAAGGTCACAATTAGTCATTTCTGCATTTATGGGGGAGGTCACCTCCTAATAAATGTCCTTACAGAAAATCTAACTGCTCATTTTAAATCAATACTTTTACTTTTAATACTTAAGTACAAAAAATATCAGATACTTTAAGACTTTTACTCAAGTAATATTCCTAAAGGAGACTTTAACTTTTACCAAAGTAAGTTTTTGGTAACATACTTGTACTTTTACTCAAGTAATATTCCTAAAGGAGACTTTAACTTTTACCAAAATAATTATTTGGTAAGATACTTGTACTTTTACTCAAGTATCACTTTGTGGTACTTTAT
>NW_013952530.1:1193176-1194478 GCF_001266775.1 Austrofundulus limnaeus | reverse complement strand
CAGAGGAGGGAAACAGCGACACAGACAGAGGTACAGTAAAAGAAAAAAAGTCAATAAGCAGGGTTTGTACATTTTATTATCAGCTGAGCTGCCATGAAAAGAAAAATATCGTCAAATACCGTGAAACCGGTGAAAATGTTGAAAATACTGTGATATAAAATTTTGATCATATCGCCCAGCTCTARTTTCACTTCTAACATTGCTTCAGTGACCTGAACAGAACTTTGCAGTTGTTGTAAATATGGTTAAAGTTCAACAATACCAAAGTTTGAGAACATAGAGTCCATTAAATATGTATTTTCACTATTTCAGCAAAAGGTTAAATCTCACCCTTTAAAGCACACCTTAATTATTTTTTTCTTCTTTTCTTCCCCAGTTTTAGGGATGTTTGTCAGTTTTATGTATGAAGAGCTTCTTCATTTTTAATGAAACAATTCAGTCACTGAGTGTAAATAGAGTTTGCTTATATGAAAATCCCAGTTCTCTACAGTGTCAGTTTAATCATTTCCCAAATAAATTAAACTGTAAGTGTCTAATTTCATAAACTAACAAACAAAACATAAATTATGAGGATGGCAGGGTGTTGTAGCTAAAAGGCAAAACCAGAAAAAAACCTTTACCCCAAAACCAAAACAAATAAAACTGTAGCTAAAAGCTAAAACAAGCAGAACGGTTGCAAAAGCCTTTTCACATGATTTATATGATGTAAAAGGGTTTTTTTTCTGCACATCCTGCATGCTCAGAAAGTGGTTTTATATTTTAACAAGATTGATTTTCTTTCACACACACAGGAGGAACAGTCGAGTCCAGAAACCAGTTTATTGTTCTGTTTATTACCTCATTAGCACTTCTCACAGGTCCGGACACGTTATTAATGAGACACTTAGCTTTAGTATGGCCATATTTTTCATTTGAAGTCTGCAAGAAGAACAGGCATTATGAGGTGACGACAATGTTTTCATGCTTGAAGCTAAAGTGTGTGTGTGTATGTGTGTGTGTGTGTGTGTGTGTGTGTGTGTGTGTGTGTGTGTCGCTGAAATACCAAAAAATAAAAAATAATAAATCACAGCGGCAGCTAGTGATGAGGCATGGAAACTACTGGGATCACAGAGTTTCTTTGGCTGTGTCCAAACTGAGAGGCGGGGTCCTCCGAAGGAAAAATATCAATATATTGAAGTTATTAATATCACAAAACAATAAAATTAACTTAAAGATAACATTTCAAGAACTAATAGACTCTCCGTAGGTGCATGTTTATTTTGCGTTTTTTCTGACTAAAATAATATTTAAAAACGTGTCTAT
>NW_013952530.1:1186873-1192456 GCF_001266775.1 Austrofundulus limnaeus | reverse complement strand
AAAGTGTGGGATCATTTTAAGAAAATGAAAGAGAAACCTGTGTAATATCTGCAGAGCAGAACTTACCTTCCACAGTAATTATTTTTAGTTAGCATATAGCTAAATTTAATGATGGTTATATAAGAGCAGCTGCATTCTGGCACGATAAGCTCTATGTTTTATATTCAATTAACGTATGATCTGATTAGTCGATTAATCGAAAAAATAATTGGTGATTAATCCACTATAAAAATTATCATTTGTGGCAGCTCTAGTTCAAAACAGCACAAACCACAAACTAGACTTACATTCCAAGTGTTTTCATGAAGACTCAACAGGGACGTGAAAACATTTGACCTCCCTCCCTGCAGCCCCCCCGACGTGCTTCACGTTCCTCTGCATCCCTCACATTTCATTTCCATCCAAACTTGCCAGGCAGCTCCTCAGAAATAATTAGCAAGTAACGAGACTCTGGCATGGCCTCATAACAAGCTTCATGCCCTAATAATGAGCTTCTAAACAGTTGAGCGGTAAACAGCTGCCGTCAGCTGCCAGGAGC
This sequence comes from Austrofundulus limnaeus, assembly GCF_001266775.1. Lineage (NCBI taxonomy): Eukaryota > Metazoa > Chordata > Actinopteri > Cyprinodontiformes > Rivulidae > Austrofundulus > Austrofundulus limnaeus. The sequence continues at coordinate 1,191,918 of NW_013952530.1, read as the reverse complement.
TTAAAGCCTGAGCTAACTCAAAGACAAACCAGCCTGAGCAAGCAGAACCCACAGGATTGTTTGGTCTCTTCGGAACATGAAGGTTTTTTTTTTTTTTTAAGACTCACTAATGAGAAATCACAAATGTATTCGCAGCAGAAAGACACAGCTGGAGTCTGCCGTGCCTATTGCCTATTCATAAGTCTACAAAACTTTTATCAGCCACCCAAACAAAAGAATAAAATAAAGCCGCTCCGCAGCGTAATGCATGCAAAACAGGAGGTTGGTTTCAAAGCATTTTAAAAGACAACCTTTGGAGAAAATAAACAACTATTTCCCCTCAGACGTGTTTAAATCTTTACCAAAAGTATGCATTAAGTTCTACACGTCCAAAGACGACAGAAGATGGTTTTCTTTTTGCTGTATCCCATGAAATATTGGATAAATTTATCTGAAACTCACAGAAATGTAAATACTGGATACTGATAGACAACTTCATCTTATTAATCTTTGGAGTCAACCCTATTCAAGATGGATGCAAACTTAGTAAATTTAATTCAGCTAGTTTTACAGATATAGGGCTAAAATTTAGTGTGGTAAACTGAGACTGATTTCCAACACATCCTATTAGGAAAGCTTGGTTTTTATTTTTACAGATTTAACCTAGCTGTCAATAAGGTGAAAGTAACCCAACCTATTAGCAGAGGTCTATAAAATACTTGAAAAAAATAAGTAAAAGTAAAATTACATGAACAGAAAATGACTGGTAAAAATAAATTGCACTGATGATAAAACATAAAAGTCAAAAAACTGTTCACAAAAAGTACAAGTACTTTTACACACTTCCTAATAAGCCAGGTTGAGTAAATTAAGTAATACATGTTTATTCTTTGCTCAATTTACTCAGCTAGGTTTAGTGGAGCCAGTTGACATGACTTTGTTGAGTAAATTCAACACTTCATTTTTAGAGTGCAGAAACATCTTCTTTCATGATGAGTTCGAACATATTTAATTTTGTAACGAGTAACTAGGTGTTACATTTTAAAGTAAAGAAGTAAACGTATAATTTTTAGCTTTAAAATGTAAAGAAATAAAAGTAAAAGTAGCTATTTCAATTCAATTCAAAAAATTTATTTATTTCATTTCAGAATAAAAAACAAAGAAAACTTCGTTACAATAATACACAAATTATATCGTAGAAAAAACAAAATGAAAGGCAGCAGAARAARAAAAWMWTMTWATGTCTGCTCCTTTTGTTCTCAAATATGTTTTCACTTTAAAGTGTGATTTACAAATAAACAATACTAATTAAGATAAAAAAAATTAAAAACATTAGTTAAAAAATAATTTGTAAAACTACAAATCCTCAAAAAAAACTACTTAAGTACTGTAATGAAGTAAATGTACTTAGTTACTATGAACCTCTGCCTGTTAGACAAATTTGAGAAGACAAAGGTAACCGTCTCTGTGCAAATATGTCCAATTCTCAAATTTAACATACCACCTTTCCACAAAAATACTTATCATTTAGTTTTTCTCCATCATGTAAAACAGCGTTTCATCTAACAGGGGTAAAGACGCGTCGCCGTGAGGTGTTTAATGATTTCTATCAGCCTTGATGAACATGACCCGCAGGGTGTTTGTGGTCAGTGCAGCAGGAGCCGAGCTAACCAGCCGTAAAACACAGACAGATGATATGAAGGTTTAAACAGCCGTGAGTAAATGCCACGGTGTTTATGAGCCATTCTGTGGCATTCAGAAGGGTTGGAAAAAGGCAGAGGAGTTTCTTCCTCGCACGCTCAGTCTTTACTCGTGCTCCCGTTGTCAGCGTGGAAGCAGCTTTTTTCTTCACACAACACTACATTCGACAGATGCTTTGGCCCAAAGGGATTTAACTACAAATGCATTTATCCTCTGGAGCAACAACAGGTTGTCAGATGAAATCTACTCTCTTACAATAAGTGTTGAGAGACAAGCTCTTAATTTACTGTTTGTTTGCCAGTAAAGACAAAACTAAAACATCACAAAAACAGCTTCAATACAACTGATTCGTACAATGAGAAACAAAAAGAAACGTGAATCCCTTCAAAATGCACTTTCAAACAGCAGCTTTTTTACAAAAAGAAGGGAAAAATTCAGCCCAGAACTGCCCACTCCATCACTGCTTTACTCCAGTGTAGCAATAACACTTGAGGCTAATTATAAAACACAACAGATGGAAACACAAGAGTGGCCTCAACACAGCAGCGAATGAAAAAACCTTGAACAGTTCAAATGCACCCTAATAGGAGTCGTCGCTCATTAGGTCTTTTATAAGATCAATGCATTAACGGATTTCATAATATCCACAAAAATGACAGTTGGTTAATTATTCAATGAGCAACTGTATGAAGATTATTAAAAAAAGCCAAGAAAATAGAGCCTTATGGCAAACCTTAGGATCTTAATTGTTATCCTTATCTGTACACAGCTACATTATAAAATGTTCACGTCTGCATTTAGAGTTGTCTTAAGTGTCTCTATAGTCTCAGTTGCTATGTAGCAGTATTTTTTCCCAAAAGCTTTAATTTCCTAGTTTCCACCATTACAGTGTACAAAAACACAACAATTAAATCACCTCGCTAAGCAATCCATCACTGAATGCAGCGAGTGCTTAACTCAGCCCATGAGACAATCGGATCAATGAAGCCATCTCCGAGGTGAATCTATAGCAGCTCCCACAAGAAAACCACTGGACAAAATGTACATTTGTGTTTTTATATTATAGTACACAGTGCAGGTTAGTAAACTGCAACGCAACAAAAGCAAGTGAAGATCCAGCTTTTTTATGCAAGGAGAATTCTGAAATACCTCAAATATACAGCTGAAACTGGGTTGTTGCAAAAAGCAGAACACTAGCTAAAAGCTAAATAAAGCAAAATGCTAACTAAAATTGTAAACTATGAAAATGTAACTGAAAGAAATGTAGCAACTGGCTGGCTATGAAATGCTAAATGAAGCAAAATGCTAGCTTTTGCAATCTAAAAGTGTAAACTATCAAAACCATAACTTAAAAAACCTAAATTTAGCAATGCAATGGGCTGGCTACAAAACAGCTAGTTAAAATTGAAGCAAAATGCTAGCTTTTGCTAGCTAAAAGTGTAAACTATCAAAAMTGAAAGCTAAATGTTGCAATTGGCTGGCTAAAAGTGTGAAATGGCTGAAAGATAAAAGTATCAAAAAGCAATGTAAAACAAATCAAATACCAGTATAAAAGTAGCAAAGCGCTTGGTAAAAGTATTAAAAAGTAAGCTAAAAGCCAATGTTATCAAAATTTCAATGTAGGATGGTAGACGAATCACCCGCTTCGGATATTATCATCCATTAAATGGATGCTATTAGCCATTATCAGTCCCATAGAATGGCTTCAGACTGTCAGCTGGTTAGTATGAAGCTTAAATCCACTAAGGTTTTTTATGCAATCTGGTTAATATGAGGCATAAAACCACTATGGTTAGTTTTAGAGAAAATGACATGGGCTATGATAAAGTAGACCAGACTCCAGCAGTAGCAGATTGTTGCATTCCAACGTATATGGCACTGATTAACCACTAGGAGGCACTGTTGGGACAGTCTGAAGCCATTCTATGGGACTGATAACCGCTAATAAYGTCCGTTTAATGGACTGATAACATCCGAAATGGCTGGATGAATCTAAAAACAGCTTAAAAAGACAAACGTATGTTGTCAGATTTTGAAGAAACATTGCTTTTGAAAGAATTAAAGAGATCTTTATGTAATTTTATGGGGAAAAGTACTTGTTTAAAAAAAATTATATTTAGAAAAAAAGAAAACCTACACAGAAACAAAAGTCATAGAACGCATCACCTAAATGAGCTGAATGTCTTGAGATGTGAAAAGCTGAAAAAGCATAAACTGCAGAAACAGAATGTAAAAAAAATGTTTGTGAAAAGAAACAGTAAAACAAAAGTGTGAATGCTGAATCAGCATTCACACTAAGACTGACATTTATAAATAATACATAGGAGCCCAGCATTGTTCTCTTCTTTTGTTTACAGCATGCTTGTTTTCTGCAGCAGTGCAGCAACGGCAGGAGTTTCAAAGAGGAAAGCGGAGCCGGGGTTATACGGAGTCAGAGAGAAGAGCAGATGAAAACAAATGAAAAGACGAGGCCCGCAGAAATCACAACAGGGAGCATCTTTCTTCCTCTGCCTCTTTAAGAGCTGCCTCCACAGCCTTTTCTCCTGGGCCGAGCAGCGGCGGCGGAGGAAAAGACACACAGTGGGCAAGATATCAGCACTCCGTATCTAATCCCCCTCCCTCCTCTAACGCACCCCGGGGTCTCCTCTGCAGCACAGACACATGCAGAAAGATAGGAATTGACAGCTGCACAAGATAAACCCTGGCACCCCAGGTTTGCAGCTAAACGTAGGCTTCCCCAGCTGGACTTGACGTGGATCTGAAGGAGGGGATGGCTGTGGAGGGAGGATGGGCCAAACAACCACACAATTATTACTCTCACTTTTATATATATATATTAGGGGTGCAACGATACAGAAAATTCACGATTCGGTTCGGTTCAACACTTTAGTCTCACGGTTCGATATTGTTTCGATACAAAACAGAAAAATGTCCATGCCCTTTTTAACTTGTAATTTATTTAAATTAATTATGAACATTTGTTTAACCTCAAAAGTACAGTTTTTAAATTAAATGTTGCTGAAACAGCAAGTTTCTCAGTGGATCTGCGCTCGAAAATGCAGCCTAGGTGGAGTAGTCGAACACAGATAAACTGATCCTTCAACACAGAGCATCTTCAGGAGACAAGCTGATAAAATAAATGTAAAAAAAATTCTGTATTGTTTGATAAAAGTGTGTATTGAACCTAAAGCACTGTATTGTACGGTTCGATATGGGTACATGTATTGTTGCACCCCTAATATATATAGGGGTGCAATAAATATATATATATAGTAATATACACTCACCGGCCACTTTATTAGGTACACCTGTCCAACTGCTCGTTAACACTTAATTTCTAATCAGCCAATCACATGGCGGCAACT
>NW_013952530.1:1182727-1185953 GCF_001266775.1 Austrofundulus limnaeus | reverse complement strand
AAGCCTTCAAAATCAGGCTCATCATCATCAGTATTTATAAAGTATATATATATAGTAATATATAAGCACTCCTGGAAACGCATATAGGAGGGGCCTGAACACTTAATGGAATAGTCAAAATAGTTTTGCTTTTTCAATTAGATTTATGTATATAAATATGCATATGTGTTTATGTATATGTGTATATGTGCATTGGTATATGTACATTACTATATATTACATGTGTATACTGTGGGGTTGTTTTTGTTTATCTTTTAATTATCTTTCATTATTTGTCTCAGCCTCTAGTGTATTAAGATGCAGTAATGTGCAAATTTCCCCACTGTGGGATCAATAAAGTTTTATCTTATCTTATCTTATTTTATATTATCTTATCTTAGATACAAAAATGACAAGAAATTCTGCTTAAGCTGCTTTAAATTGGTTGGTATAGCCTTTCATGTTTTATAAACTAAATTCTGCTGCGCTGGATCTTTTAACATGAATTCTACTAATGARTGAGACTCACAGTCTAATTGACTTTGGACAGCTGGTTTCTGTACATGCAAACACCGGCTAATCCTCAACAAGCAAGTGCACAAACAAACATATGAAGAGAAAACAGTTTCAGATAATAAATGCATGACGGGTAAATCGGAGGAATTTAAATTATGCAGAATGTGTTGCGAGGGAAAACAGGCAGGAAATGACTGGCATTTAAAAAAAAACAGCTCCATATAGAACTGATGTTAATGGAATTGGCTTCAAACACTGAAATGTCAGAGAGAAAAGCCATCAGGTGTCTGGAAGCAACAGTCTCTCAGGTTCTGAGGCGAGGAACCAAGGGTTTACTGACCCCATCATCTTGAAAAGCTGCGGCAGAAAATGTCACATGAGCTTTTCATCCAGTGCTACGGAGCAATCATCACGTCTGCTCTTCTGCACATCGATCACAGTCTGGTTAGGACCAGCAACCTGAGGAACAGGCAGCCTTAGTTGGAGGCGCCAACTTGGCGGAGAGCCTGCACATTTATCCACGCAGAATTGGAAAAACAGCAGGACCTCCTTATAAGCTGTGAAGCACAACTCCCCAAACCTCTAAGCAGGTAAAAACACACTCCTGCGTATTTTTACACCAGTCTTTAAATTACAGAAAATCACACATTTAATATATTATATTCCAGCATTCTTTAATGCTGAACCCAGACTGAAATCGTTCGAACACAGGAAGCTGTTTGTATCTTTGTGTTACTTAAAAAGGACGCCTGAAAACAGTTTGCGTCTGCAGTCGGTGGGTTGTGAGAGCTACATTTGTGGCGTATGAAGAGGGTGTTGTGGAGAAAAAGAGCAACTTCTTTTGACACAGAAAATGATAGATGCTCCATTGACTGAAAAGCAAACATTTATATGGAGCCAAATGGCTTCTTATTGTATGTGCAGCGTTAAAAGCCAAGAGCTGGGAGAGGCTTTGTGTCCACAGCAGCAACAGAGGGGGGAGGTGATGGTAGACAGGACAGCTGGAACTGAGCCGGAGCGTCTGGCAGAAAAGGCCGAACTTCTCTTCCACCAAAAATCACACCTCCTCTCCTCTGCCGCCTTCCATCCCTGCTTTTCTCATCCCCCTCTTCCCTGCAGGTTGTGCGAGCGAGGCTCTCCTGGGGCCGACTGACAGCACGGATAAATGAGTGAACGGGCTTATTGGAAGCACACAAACACACAGGAACACACTCTTACACCGGCTTTCCGAGGTATTTATATATATGTGTGTGTGTGTGTGTGTTCCTGGACACATTTCTAACACTAAATAAGGTTTTTCATATATAAAGGAAACATAGAGGGGCTTTGATTGCACACACACACCATCAGATATACAGCCAGTCACAGGAGGTTTACCCACAGGCCTTCCACACACTCCTTTTTCCTCTCTGCCTCTATTAAGGCTGACATTGATGAATGGCAGAGATTGCAGGACAGACTGCCGCTTAGCTTCATCACAGAATGAATGTAATCAAACAGGGAGACACCGAGAGCATTGTGGGAACTTAATACTCCGTAAGATGGAGGCAGGAGATGTAACAGTTCAGACAAAACTGTGAATCTGCTTGAGGACGTAAGTTTGTTTTGTTGATGGAAGAGACAGAAGAGCTTGATTTCATTACGTTCCGGGAAAGACGGCGTGTTTTTAATCCAGCTTTCAGGCTTGTTAAGAGCGGCCATACGCTTTTTGTTTGTGTCAGTGTTTGTGTGTTTGTCTGTCACGAAAAGGTCTGTACAGCCGTTATTTTCTTGTTCCGAAGAAAGGGGGCGGCCTGCGGCCTATTTTGGATCTGAGAGTGTTAAACTGGTACCTTCAAACATACAGGCTCAAAATGTTAATGCTCTAACAGCTAATTCACTCGATCAGCCCGGGCGATTGGTTTGTGACCATCGACTTAACAGACGCCTATTTTCACATAGCGATTCACCCGGAGCACAGAAAATATCTCAGGTTCACCTTCGAGGGTGTAGCCTACGAGTACCTGGTGCTACCGTTCAGTTTATCGCTAGCTCCGTGCACCTTTTCAAACTGCGTAGAAGCTGCGTTGACTCCCCTCAGGGAAAGGGGGGTCCGTCTGTTAGCATATCTAGACGACTGGGCTCTGATCGCAAGCTCCAAAGAGCAAACGTTAGATCAGCTGTCTCAGGTTCTGTCACACATTCAGGCTTTAGGGTTTTTAGTAAACACTCAGAAAAGTTAATAACACCAAGTCAGCAGTTTTCGTTCCTCGGACTAGAAATCTGCTCCTTGTCAAGCGGGCTCGCCTCTCAGAAAACAGAGCGGCCGCGTTTCACCGCTGCTTAGCTCAGTTTCAACTGGGATGCAAACTGAGCTTCAAAACCGTACTACAGTTACTGGGAATGATGGCTTCCATGATTTCAGTAGTACCACTCGGGCTGTTAAAAATGCGCCGTTTTCAGCGTTGGTCTCAGTCCCACAAGCTGTGTCCGTCTCGACACAGACACAAAAAGCTAACAATAACTGCTTCCTGCATGACGGCTCTCAGCCCCTGGAGGGAACCCAGCCTCCTGTATCAGTGTTCTCCAATGGGGAGGGTGTCATTTCACAAAGTGGTGTCCACAGACGCCTCCCTGAAGGGTTGGGGAGCCCTGTGCGACGGCGCGGCGGTGAGGGGAACCTGGACTCCACTACAGTCCAGGCTCCACATAAACTGCCTAGAATTGTTAGCAGTCCTGTTAGCACTGAAAC
>NW_013952530.1:1180279-1181435 GCF_001266775.1 Austrofundulus limnaeus | reverse complement strand
GTCTCAGATTCTGTCACACATTCAGGCTTTAGGATTTTTAGTAAACACCCAGAAAAGTCTATTAACACCAAGTCAGCAGTTTTCGTTCCTCAGATCTGCTCCTTGTCAAGCAGGGCTCGTCTCTCAGAAAACAGAGCGGCCGTGTTTCGCTGCTGCTTAGCTCAGTTTCAACTGGGATGCAAACTGAGCTTCAAAACCGTACTACAGTTACTGGGAATGATGGCTTCCATGATTTCAGTAGTACCACTCGGGCTGTTAAAAATGCGCCGTTTTCAGCGTTGGTCACAGTCCCACAGGCTGTGTCCGTCTCAACAAAGCGACAGTAGATCTGTTTGTCTCCAGAGCAAACACACACTGTCCTCTGTTCTTTTCCATGACAGMGCARAGHGYTCCTCTGGGAGTGGACGCCCTAGCTCATCCTTGGCCTGATGTACTTCTGTATGCGTTTCCCCCAGTGGAAATGATACCACTTATACTAGAGAGGGTGCGCGGACAGAGCTTGTCTTTGATCCTAGTGGCACCCCGCTGGCCAGCGAAGTCTTGGTACGCCGAGATAATCAGCTTGCTAGCAGCTCAACCCTGGCAACTTCTGGTTCGACGAGATCTCCTCTCTCAGGCAGAGGGGGAGATTTTTCACCCACACCCAGAACCATGGAAGCTGCATGCTTACCTGCTGAAAGGTCCAGCTTATTAGCCAAAAGCCTTTCTCCAGCAGTAAAAGCAACTATCCAAAATGCAAGAGCTTCATCCACTAGAGGATTATATTCCTATAAGTGGCAAGCTTTTGAGCGATGGTGTAAGAACAGGCACCAGGACCCTTTTCTGTGCGCAACAGGAGATGTTTTAACATTTCTTCAGGAGCTACTGGATAAAGGGCTCTCCTTCTCCACAATTAAAGTCTACTTAGCAGCCATTTCTGCCTGCCATGTAGGTTTTGATGGAGTCACACCTGGTGCTCATCCTTTAGCTGTGCGTTTTCTGAAAGGGGTTCGTAAGCTACGGCCTGCTATTAAACCCAGTATTCCCTCTTGGGACCTCACTGTGGTTCTTGATGCTCTCTGCGACCATCCATTTGAGCCCCTAGAGCAGGGGTGTCAAACTCCAGTCCTCGAGGGCCGCTATCCTGCATGTTTTAGAGGTTTTCCAGCTCCAACAC
>NW_013952530.1:1174202-1180269 GCF_001266775.1 Austrofundulus limnaeus | reverse complement strand
CTTCAGCGTTGGCTGCGATTTTGAAGCTGAAATCGCGTTCGGTGTGAACGCACCATAAGTTTATAGACATTGCTTTCAGGCCTTTGGAAGTTTTATCAGCCCACTTCATATTGATATCACCAAGAATCACAAACTGCATTTTATGCCTTTTAAAATGTCAGTGAGCTGTGCTAAATATTTTGTTGAGTTAACAGTTGGAGGTTTATGTGTAACAACAACCGTTACTGAAAGGTGAATTGTAAGCTTGATTTCTAATTGCAGAGATTCAGACTCAGTTGACAATTCTATTATAGAATGTGAGTATTTCTTGTGAACATAAACTGCAACACCACCTCCAAGCCTATCAGTACGGTCTCTACGATACAATGAATAATTTTCAACTGAAAGAAACGAATTTGGTATAACAGGAGTCAGCCATGATTCTGATATAGCCATAACATGAGCATTAATGTTTGTATTATTTGTATACTTGGATGCAAACTTCAAGAGGATTTCTTTTTTTTTTTTTTGTTTAGTWGGACGAGTTGCTTACCTTAACAACTTATCGTGTGCAAAAAATAAAATCTTTCTGCTGTTTATCAAATCAGAAAAATTGAGCCGTGGATCGGGTTTTATGGTTTTGATCAGATGGAGAAAAATAAAGCAGAGCTCTAATCCGAGGCTGTCCGCTGCAGAGATAAAATGTTTGAGATACTGCAGTTCAGAACTTATCTAAGTTTTACAAACACCAGTTCAAGATAGTGTTCAGAGTGATTTACTCACAGTGCTTCCTTCTTAAGCTATTTAAAAATGGTTTGAGCATATTATTCCTACATGAAAAGCCAAAATATAGACTATTTTTTTGCTTACATGAGACAGTTTCGCTGTAATTATTTAATTTTTTTGGTTCTTTTTTTCCTGCTCTTGGTAAAGTCAGAGTCTTTTTCCTCTCTATCCTGCTTTGCTACTTTCACAGCATGTCTTGCATATCTTCCAAAACCGGAAATTATGGATCTGGTCAGCTGATCTCTGGAACACTATTGTTCAAATTTTCTCCATGGCGAGAGTGGGCAAAGGAGAGCCCTCTTGTCCTGATGGGACATATGCATGTTATGGATTCCTGGGGTGAGTGGAAGATAACGCCTGTCTGTATTGTCGGTCGAGGACGTCAAAGATGTCCGCATATTTGGATTATTGATAGCAGCATTTCTGCTCATTGGACTTGGTGRATACCTGACCTATCACAAAATYTGGAAAGTGTCGTAAGCCATTCGGGTCACRGTGAGGCCGCCCGGCCCGTGTGAAGGAAAACGCTCAGTGAGACGAGAACGGCCAAAAAATTCAGTTGATTGGAATTKCGCCATTGAGAGGYCCCAGTGACAGTAAATCAACAGTCTACCTGTTCCAAAACCATYGTGATTATCTGARTTTGGTTTCCCACATGTCGGCCKTGAAGGCTGGATWTCTCAAACTCTCCTGGATGTTTTTATAAACAGACACTCTGTGCCCACCATCCTCTCTCCAACGCCCCCCTCTCAAACCACTATCTTTGCTGGCTCAAGTGTTGCTCTTTGCAGAGAGGCATGTTTTCAAACCCATATTGTGTCCTTGTTAGGGAGATAGTATAAGATGCTTTTTTATTCTCACCTATCCTGATGTTGGCTTTTTGGTTTTTAAGGGTAGCCCCTCTTTATGGCCGCAAGACCAGAGCACCTGTTCGCCTATGTTTGTGTTTGTCTCTCTCTTGGATAGGTTGTTCCAAACTGTAATTTCGTTGTGATCTGTACAATGACAATAAAGTCTATTCTATTCTATTCTATTCTATTCTATTCTATTCTATTCTAATCTACTAATTATTCCAGCTCTTTGTTCTTTTGAAAGAAAGATATTTAGCATTAAGATGCAGTGAGGTTAGAAAAAGTTTGACTTATTATAAAACTGTCAAAAACATAAGATTCGTTTAGACCTGTACATTCTTACATCGTGTCCTCATTATAGCCCTGTCAGAGATCAGCTCCTTGCAAACACCATCCTCCTTTTTTACATCTTTGATTTAACCTTTTCAACATTATAGCTTCGTATAAATAGGAAATTCTGCACTTATACGAGCGATCTGGTGCATTTTAAGATTCAATGGGCCTCATGCAAGAACATGTTCGTGTTCTTATCCTAAATTTCTCTTGCTTTTGTTCGTACAAAGGGTTCGTACGAACATGTCACGTCAGATTCAACAAACTCTTCTATCTTCAGGAAAAGTGTGTAAATGAGCTGCGTAAATTACACCTTTTCTATCCAGCTGCTCGTGCACGCGAGAGGAGATTAACATAAATGCCACCCCAAAAACACCATATAAGGCTATGTTTCCTGCCTCAGATACAAGGAAGTGTCCATTCATGAAAATGACAGCTAAAATTAAAAAGAAGAACTTTACGAGTTCAGAGATTGAAGTCCGTCTGTCAGAGATCCAGAAAAGAAAATCTGTCATTTTTAGCAGCTCAGCTGTGGAATAAAAAGAGCTGCTAAAAGTATAAACAACTGTGTTAAATCATTTTCATTTATTCAGAAGCCACGGCGCTGCGCCGGCCGGCCGGACAATTTAAATTGTTAGTCTAAATTATTACATTTAAAATTATAACTCTAGTTCAAACAGAATAACCTATTGTCAACATAATTATGGAGTGTAATTTATTTTCAAATCAAAATATCTTCAAACTAACGAAATATAAAGTTATTAGGGAGGAAAACCCGACTGGATAACAGCAGACTGACTGCTGGTAAAATATACGACAGGTCTGGACCACTCGTGAATTTTGTTCGTATCTGAAAATAATCTTAGAATACGAAAACATTGGTGAATGCCACAAATTCTCCTAAATCACTYGTACGCACAACTGAAGAACAAATCTGTGCATACGAACGGTTCTTGCATGAGGCCCAATGTGTTCAGGAACAATTCAAGGATTTCACAGCACAAATAGAAATAAAAGATTGTTTTTTTAAAGTAAAGCAGTTACTTATAAAAAGTGGTACATGTTACCTCCTGATTGCATGGCGTAAGATGTAGTGGAAAGACATTTTTAACTCATATTGCAGGGATTCATCTTGACAGAAACTGAGTCCAAAAGTTAATCACTTGTGGATGCACATCCAGAGATTATTTTCTGCATGTTTTATCGCAATCTGTCCAATGATTTATGAGATATTTTGTTGACAGACAGGCATGCGACATGAGCAAAAACATTCTCATCCTCCTTTGCTTTTTGGAGCTTAGTATTTTTGTTTTTCAAACCTAATTTGAAGGATAATCCTTTTTAGGTGAGAGCAAGGTGAAATTATTGTTTTGAATATGAATGTTTTTTAAAACCATCTCAGGACTTCAGACACCGTCACAGAAAGATCACCTGTTCGACTTTTCAAACCAAAGTTTCAAATTAACCAAAAAGAAAAACATGCGAGACGATTGTCTCTGCATCGGTGCCTGATTATGTTCAATTTTTAACAGTTCCCACCATCAGTAACACCCCAACTGCATTTAACAGAAAGAGAGGCTGAGAAATAAAAAAAGAAGAAAAAAAGGAAGTGAGAAAAGTGTGATACAACACCAAAAGAATGAAAAGCAGACAGRAAAAGTAACGTGAGAGCATGAATTTTCACACGGCAGATTAAAAAAGAATAACAGGTGCAAAAAATGTCACATCTAATAGGAACACGACACATCAAGCCTCCTGCGAGACGACGAGCTGTCGCGCGGCAACATCTCTCTCTACAACGGAGTGAGTGGCATCTCTGCGGGTCTAATCAGAGCCGACGTTGGGAATACAACTCCTCGCTTGTAATCTGTTTGCAGCRCTGACACTCGGCTTCATTTGCAGGAGATTTCATTTGCGGTGTTTGTCTTCCTGAAACCCTATTTTGGATGAGCTAATGAGCCTGACGTGTTGCACATCTCAGGACAATAGGAAGACATCACGGCTTATCGAGGGCTCGGTGTTACGGGCTGCATAACATTTAACCCAGAAAGAGTGACATTTTCAAATTAGCTGTCCAAATATGTCTTTAAAATCTAATGAGACAGTAATTATGTGGACATGTGGGTAACGTGCCCCTCATCTGGATTAGACCTCACTTTTTTTTTTTTTACTGTAAATGTAAGATTAAAAGGGAAAAAAAGTAGCATTTATACCTATTAGTTGTTAACTGATCTGTTAAAATTACAATATACATTTTTCGCTGAACAAACGTTCATTTTATTTTATGAAATAAAATATTTTAACTTCAGTTAGTGACTTTTACTCAGTGGTGGGCACAGTTAGCCAAAATATTAGCTTCACTGACACCTAAACTGCTAMAATTTCCTAAATTCTGCTAACAACAAAAAGCTAAATACAAATTAATTTAGTGGACTTAGTAATTTCTAAAATGTATCCTACATGTGACATTCAGAAAATATCACCATAAACAACCTGTATAACTTTATTTCGACATTTAAAGCCGTGATTCTGTGAGCCCACAAGGGGACATTGGGGGGATTTTTTTCTTTTGCGTTCCATCGCAAACGTTGTTTATTACTGTTGTGCCTGCTGGTTTATTAACAAATTCACATACTCACCGTAGGAGTTAGCCTACTACTTTAATTCAGCTTCAAAATGAATGTATCACAGCCACACATGGAGGTGTGTAACATGCAGATATTTTAACTCTTCGCAGCCACGCAATTTCACAGCCAATTTCCTGAAATTGTGGCGACACATCTTGGTTTGGTAACYGGATATTTCAAAATAAAAGTCTGATTCAATACAGTTAATACAAAAACAAACTTTTGTGTGGGATTGCAAAAAGCATTGCAAGGTAACGCAAAAGTATTGCGAGATAACGTAAAAATATTGCATGGGAATGCAAAGGAAAAAAAATTCCCATGTCCTCTTGGGAGATCCATATAATTCAAAGCTCTACAGAAAAGCTGCACATTTTGTTGGAGCAAGAAAGTAGAAAAAAGGGTATACAAATTTTACTTTCTGATTTAGAGAAAAATTGTTTATTTAAAAACCTGTTCATTCACAAAAAAAAAGACTAAAAATGAGCTGAAAACAAAGCAAAGGACCACTGCAGTGACTCTGCAGTGTAAAAAAAAGGGCATTAGGAGAAGAGACGAGGAAAGTCTGAGTTTAAATGTACTGCTGGGACCCATCAACTCCGGGCAAAACATCCCTCCAGTCAAAAGGTGATTTGATATGCAACATATTCTCATCACTAATCCCTTGTCGAGGGTTATAGCTTCAGCACTGAGCAGTTTCATGGTGAAAGCATCCCTCTGGTAGCAATTCGACTGGATGTGCAGGATGCTCTCATCATTGATAGTGTGTCATATTCAGGGCAAGAAGCTTCAATATTGAGCTGCATCCTCTGTGGGTCCGGCTCGTCCTCTCTGAGCTGCACAGCCCCGTGCACGCACAAATTTACCGGAGGGACAGTTAAGCACAACTCGGGGCTGCTTTAGCTACACCTTTTGGGTGGCGGGAGAATATTCTCAGCAGGGCTAAGCTCTGAAATGGCTCATACTCTGCAGTAAGTGCTTACAGTATGTGTAGGGATTGAGTCTCASGTTYTTCCACACCAAATTTTACCTCAATCTCTGTAAATTTGACTGAGTCATAGCCATTTTTGTGTGTTTCCTAGGGTTGTTTTGGTCTGGCAGCCACCTTAAATTGGGTTGACCCTAAGTTATTCATATATACAGACCCTGAGAGTTATTGATCTGATTAATGATAGGCCAGCACCGGTAACTGAGCAGCTGGCCCCGGTAACAGAGGTCGGCACTGGCAAAGAGACTATTCATTTGCGTTAGAATCAGGGAGGCTAGCGACTATCATGGATAAGCTGGCGTTGGCATTAGAGAGACTAGCACAGGAGTGGCATTCATGGTCCTCGAGGGCCGCAGCCCTACGTTTTACGTTTCCCTGCTCCAACCCACCTGATTCGGTCATTGAACTACCTCTTCCAAGTTCTGCAGTATGGAGGACCGAAACTGACATAATTAGAAATAAAATCAGAAATAGAAAAATGAACCTTTAAATAAATAAATACGTTT
>NW_013952530.1:1167942-1171288 GCF_001266775.1 Austrofundulus limnaeus | reverse complement strand
ATAATTAAGTATAAACATTTAAGACACACAAACGCAAGTACAAATAAAAGGAAAAACAATTAATATATATTAAAATAATTAAATTATGTGTTCAAATATATAGACTAATTTATTTGTACTAACCTGGAAGAATAAACAAGAAAGTAATTAAAAATATCAAACAGGAGATACAGTTCTCCTTTTTAATTTAATTGGTGCATTTTAAGTTATTTATTCAGTGGTTCATGTAATTCTGCTTTTATTTCTAATTATGTCGGTTTTGGYCCTCCGTACTGCAGAAGCCTGATAATCATCTGTTCATTCATATCAGGTGCGTTGGAGCAGAGAAAGAAGTAAAACATGCAGGGCTGCGGCCCTCGAGGACAAAGATTGACCATGCCTGGGCTAGCGACTAGCATTAAGAAAAATAATAATAATAAATAAAACTTTCTCGACAAAAATGTTTCACCTACAAAACATGTGACAAAATGCCAGATGTTCCTTAAACAGAATACATGCCAGTCACTAGCCTCTCCGATGCTAACGCCAGCTTATCCGTGCTAGTTGCTAGCCTCTCTGATGCTAGTGCAAATGAATAGTCTCCTTCTCATTTGCCAGCATCGGCCTCTCAGTTATTGAGGCCAGCCTACCATTAATCTAGCCTGGTTAAAACCAACCCCTTGTTCTTCGCTTTGCTTCATGCAGAGGGTCTGGACTCTCAACTATTGAGAAACGATTGCTTGCTGGAGGCGTGGCCTCTGTTGGAGTTTAAAATAATTGGATTGGTTGGCCACAACGCTCCACTGTGAAGGAGGCTAAGCTAAAAAGCGCACCGGAAATTGCGTGCGCTGTAAACAACCCTACTGAGAGGAGAGAAGTAATGAGCCGAACAAGACGGCTGTAAATGAGAGCTGAAGGCTTTGTCAGAAAAAAATGTATTTAATTTGGAAGCCTTATCAACACGGACTGGCTTCATTCACTTCCTCCCTTGCCATTGCTAACTACAAGCAGATACTGCGCAGAAAATCAACGTTGTCATTCAAAACTCCTCCTTCTGTTCGCTAATTGGCCCAGGTAAAATTCACCGAAAGAAATCCTTGTTTATGGAACAAATCCCAGACAGAGCTAGAATTGAGTGGAACTGCACAGGAAGGCAAGGGCCAGGCTATCATAAATCAGATCAATACTGTAGCTGGCTTAGGAATAGATATAGCTTCCTGCTACAAGGATGTAGCAACTGCTGCTTGCGCAATAGTCTTAATTTTGGCCCTCATACCGCGCCATAAGTCCTCAAAATCCATCCACTGGTTTATGAGATATGTTGGTAAGAGCAAAAACATTATTACCCGCCTTCACCCTGCAGCTGCAGATAATTAAAGAGGTCAAACTCACAACTCACTGCGCTCATAATCACAAAATTTGAAACTAAAAGCAAAGCAAAGCGAGAAAATTTCGTCACTAAAACAACAACATGCTCAATAATGTGTGCTGCCTCCTGGCCATTTTAAGACAGGGTTATCAATTACAGCATTTCTGCAGTGACCAGCTCTAATTACACCGAGAGTCTCTACTGACTGTAGCTTATGAACGACTTTCCAGATACGGGTTGGTTGAGACAAAATAACTAGCACACACTGCCTTCTGTACCTTTAGGGGGAAAGCAATTGAACACATGCTTAAACCTACAAAAACACTTGAATTTAGTCATTTTTCTATCGCCTGCTGCCAGTGATTCACGTAGTCTGCCTTTCATGTCCAAGTAATGGGCTCTTGGCAATGTTTGAGGCACGGCGTGGTATTTACAAAGAGCTGCTGATACCTGTGGGCAGTGTAGAACGAAACACTCACATACAAAACAAGCCCCAAAGGAGTAAATCTGTTTTCTCAGTGTGATTTTTAAATGGTTGGTTAGACGGCGTTTGTCGTCCTGACAAATATCCATAGCGTTTTTTACTCCTCTGTGTTGCAAGTCCTCTTCATTGTTAGGACTAAAACCCGTAGATTTGCCTCTAAATGAAAACAGAGTTATCTTATAAACCAGTGAACTGGGAAAAACAATAAATAATTGCAATCCTTTTAAGCCACTTTAGTAAAATTGTTCATTTCATCTACGTTTCTAGACTCTAAAGTTATTCTAATTACAGTTATATAAAACAGAAAAAAATCAGCATTGTGTCACATTTACAATGAACCACTGTTTGACATTTTTATCATCTGCCATCAAAAACAAAATGACACAAATAGAAGCAGAACTATGTAATTTTTTTCCATATGGATCTATGTTTAGCAGGAAGACCTTGAAGTAAGCATCTTCTCTATGATCTTTATCAGTCTCCAAACCCTTTGTGGAAGAAGTTTAGTCCCCCCTTTTTTTGCACCGTTGCTGCAGTTTATTGAGATTTAAGGGCATTCATTTATGCACAACATTTCAATCAGTCTGAGGTCCAGACTTTGACTGGGACATTGTCATTGGGGGAGGATGAGGGTAGAGGAGGTAGTACCCTACATACCAAAAAGCTTGACTGACTGTGAGCTGGATACATATCATAACCTTTCCACGCTTCTGTATAAAACAGCTCACAGGGAAAAAAAAAATCATCAAAATGTAAATGCTTTTTCTTGTCAGCCACACGAAAGGCARGAAGGAAGCAAACGCATTAAAGTCATCTTCAAAGTCATTTTCTCCAAGTCGGGAAGCCTGCTGATTTTGTGATGGGTTGATTTTTTTTTTAAAAACAAGGCTACTTCTTATAGAACAACAGCATTTATTCTTATTTATAGAATAAGGTCATTAAAAGTCTGTTGCTGTGATCAGATGTGTGGACAAGTTGGTGAAAGATTTTAAAAAGCTACTGTAAGTCAGGGGAAAAAGTAACACCTGCTGCATCATCAGACCCAAAATATATAAAACAAAGCCTTATTTTACTTCAATAAACTTATCTTCATATTGTGAAAACAAACAAGTGTATGTTTTAATGAGTCTCAGGACAAATCAAGTGTCAGAGGCAATAAATTGCCAACCCAGCGTGCTTTTCTTGCAACAACTACTGCTTATTAGGATTTTTTAGTTTTTTTTTCCTAGTTTTAGTTTTATGGATTAGGCATTAAGCCTTAGAAATTCATATTTCAAGTATTTACAAGGTGTCACCTCAAAGTCAACTCAATGATAAAACTTTAGGCCTTGTCACTATAACGTTTTAGACAACTTGTGTGAAGACATCTACGTGAAGACGGAATAGGAAAAAAATCAACTGGAAGCTTCTTTTATGTGTGTACATACTGTTATTCTAACAAATTGATCAAATATAGAACTTTTATTAGCAATTTAGACATAAAAATGTTTCATAAGTTGTGTAAAATGTTATAG
>NW_013952530.1:1160361-1167932 GCF_001266775.1 Austrofundulus limnaeus | reverse complement strand
ACACTGGGCTAACCGGTAGCTCTAAATTGTTCCTGAGTGAGCGAGTGAATGTCTGTTTGTCTCTATAGTTGTGTTAACATCTAATTTTGATTGAATTTTTAAAATGTCAAAAAGAAGAAATGCAAATCAGTCGCGTTTCCATCATCTGGCTTGAAGTGAATCAACCAGGCTACACAAAGTGCAATTACGTCAGATGTTGACATTATGCATGGCTGTAGTAAACAGGAAGTAAAGTCATAAACTTGCAGAGACGCATCTCGGGACAATGGAGAGAAGTTGTCAGGAATGTGTTGCTACTTTCGAGAAAGTTGTTACTTTTCTATCATCTAGTATTGGCGATCTTACATGCTGCCTGGAGACGTAGAAAAAGAAGTGCAATTCTCTTCATGTTACGGGAATATTCAGCAAGATGCCGACAGGGGGAGGAGGGGCCAGCTGAAGCTGCTACAACTATTGGACAGCAGGAACAGCTGATTGGGGTAAATGTTCACTACATCAGAACGTATTCAGTAAATTTGTTTCCATCTCCCGTTTTAAACACTGACTCCTTTTCGGAAAATCCAAAAACCACCTCAAGCCAGCGTAAAAACTTTTTTTTTTTTTGCAAAATTAAGGAAGTATTTGCAAATTTTGCTGTTTCCATCCACCTTTTCTAATGCGACACTTCAAACGAGCATTAAAAAAAAACGTTGATGGAAACACAGCTTGTGTGTCCCTGTGATGGGGTTGTGACCTGTCCAGGGTGTACCCCGCCCCTCGCACGATGATTGCAGGTTAAGAAGTGGGTTAAGACAAAGGATGATTGATTTGTTCATTGTTTTTACAAGAAACCAATCTACCTTTAATACTTGAATTGCACCGGCTGACACCAAACTGCAGCATTAATCAGAGGCAGAACGCAGCAAAACCAGCAATTAATAATGTGAGATGTCTTACGGATTTGAGTACACTTTTTCCAAAGAAAGGAAATGAAGACAAAGCCAGCAGATGTGTGAAGAATTGACTCCTAAGTCTTGTGAAAACCAGGCTGTGTACTGTGGGATGGAAAGGTGCAGCTGCTTTAATAATTCCTTTTCTTTGTGCAGTTTATCACAGGCTGCCCTGCAGCACTTGTCTTCTCAGTGTGGAACATATAGTGAGGTCAGGACCTAAATACATCGGCTCTACCCACCGCTGAGCGCCAACAAGCTTTAACACTGTCATCCTGCTCCTCTCTCCTTACCCATCCTTCCTGTCTGTTTTGACACTTACCTTCTTATTCTATTTGTGTCTTTGTCTGAACAGGACAGTTAGTGACAGCAGCAATCGGAGGAAACGTCTGATGACATTTAGGCTGCAACATAGATCGAAAAGAACATCTTGGAAAAATGACGTTTTATTATCTTTGCAGTGCAAATTGAATGTCCTGATGCATCTCAGTAATCCAGGTAAAAAAATAAATAAAAAAAGATTGTATAAAAAATCTTCTTAGAAGAATCCGTCCAGAAGACCTATACAATTTTTTTTCTTTTTGWGCAAATTGAATACTTATATTTGCAGAAAAAACACACCTTTAGCTTTTAAAATAAATTAATTGACAGCAGCTTCTCAAAAATGCTTCTGCGAATAAAAAAATCTAAGACTAAGTTAATGATCTGATGAATTGTTTGAACGTTAAACAAATTAAACACCTATCATTCCTTTTGTGCAGAATTTAAAGTAAGGCTATGTTCACACTGCAGGTCTTAATGCTCAATTCGGGTTTTTTTAAAATCAGATTTTCTGGTGTAAATGTTCACATTATATTTTAAATGTGACCTGCATCAGACTCCAGTGTGAACGCTCCATGGCACTGATGTGACGTCACAATGCTGTTTGTTTGTAGAGTTAGCTAAACATGCTACCTGTAGCATATCGATATTCAAGTTGCTGTTCATTCAGAGCTGATTGAATAATTATCTGACATGCTTGTTGAGTTCAGTGTTTAAATCCGAACCTGCCTCTGACCGGATGCTCTGGTGAAGCATTTTATTTTTGAAATGAAGGGCTGGAAGTAAAGTATTGAACTTGAGGGTCGATACGGTTTGCGACCGAAGTTGGACGTTACTATCRTGTGTTTCTTGGGATTCTCAGTCAACCAGGACATAAAAAATGAAAAGAAAAAAGACGAAGCAACTGGACTTCTTTTCTGTAGCTGGAGCTACAGATTTAAACAGTGTGACTTGAGGTTAGCATCTTTAAAAACATCAATATCCGATTCAGTACTACTGGAAAGGCCTGGGTCGCATTTAAAAAAAAAATCTGATTTGTCGCATTCAGATTATCGTAATAAAATCAGATATGGGTCGCATGGGGCAAAAAATGGGATTTGGGTCATATTTGCCTGCAGTGTGAACGTAGCCTAAGATCATTTTACGATGAGAAGATTATTATATTCTGTGCAGTCTCAAGGGAAAACTTGCATGATCAGTTATACATAGCTTTAAATATACAGCGGGTAAAATAAGTATTGAACACGTCACCATTTTTCTCAGTWAATATATTACTAGAGGTGCTAATGACATGAAATTTTCTCCAGATGTTGGTAACAACCCAAGTGACCCATACATACAAAGAAATCAAACCATAAATGTCCAGAAATGAAGTTACTTGTAATAATGTGGAATGGCACAGGGAAAAAGTATTGAACACACTTACTGAAATTTATCTAATACTTTGTACAAAAGCCTTTGTTGGCAATGACAGCTTCAAGACGCCTCCWGTATGGAGAAACTAGTGGCATTTTCTGTTGGATTCAGGTCAGGTGATTGGCTGGGCCATTCCAGCAGCTTCAGTTTCTTTCTCTGAAACCAACTGAGAGTTTCCTTGGCTTTGTGTTTGGGCTCATTGTCTTGCTGAAATGTCCAGCCACGTTTCATCTTCATCATCCTGGTAGATGGAAGCAGATTTTTATCAAGAATGTCTCTGTACATTTTTCCACTCATCCTTCCTTCAATTATTTGAAGTTTGCCAGTACCATATGCTGAAAAACAGCCCCACACCATGATGTTCCCACCTCCAAACTTCACTGTTGGTATGGTGTTTTTGGGCTGATGTGCAGTGCCATTTGACCTCCAAACATGATGTGTATTCTGGCATCCAAACAGTTCAATGTTGGTCTCATCTGACCAGACTATATTCTCCCAGTATTACACAGGCTTGTCTAAATGTTGTGCAGCAAACTTTAAAGGAGCTTCAACATGCTGTTTCTTCAGCAGTGGAGTCTTGCGTGGTGAGCGTGCATACAGGCCATGGTGGTTCAGTGCATTACTTATTGTTTTCTTTGAAACAATCGTACCTGCTAATTCCAGGTCTTTCTAAAGCTCTCCACAAGTGGTCCTTGGCTCTTGGACAACTCTTCTGATAATTCTTTTCACTCCTCTGTCAGAAATCTTGTGAGGAGCACCTGGTCGTGGTTGGTTTATGGTGAAATGATGTTCTTTCCACTTCTGAATTATGGCCCCAACAGTGCTCACTGGAACCTTCAGAAGTTTAGACATTCTTCTGTAACCGATGTCATCATTATGCTTTGCAACAAYAAGATTGTGAAGGTCTTGAGAGAGCTCTTTACTTTTACCCATCATCAGATGGTTCTTGTGTGATACCTGGTCATCATTTGGGACTGAACCAGCTGATATTAACTTGCACTGACAAGGGGCAGGCTTGCTTTCTAATTACTGAGAGAGTTCAGCTGGTGTCTTGGCTTTCCATGCCTTTTTACACCTCCCTTTCTTCATGTGTTCAATACTTTTTCCCTGTGCCATTCCACATTATTACAAATAACTTCATTTCTGGACATTTATGGTTTGATTTCTTTGTATGTATGGATCACTTGGGTTGTTACCAACATCTGGAGAAAATTTCATGTCATTAGCACCTCTAGTAATATATTTACTGAGAAAAATGKTGACGTGTTCAATACTTATTTTACCCGCTGTATATTGAGGATGGCTCTGAGCTACGATCACACCAAACTGAAGCTCAACCTGGAAAGTTCTTTGAGTTTTTGACATTTTTGTGTTGGACAAGCTTGGTTAGCTGTGGTGGTCAACTTGAGAGTGAATTTTTTTTGTAGCACATCCCAATAATGATCGTTTGAGAGTTTCACTAAACTTTGTCCGGTGGTTCATGAAATATTTTGCAAACTCAAAAACGAGATTGAGACAAAACAGCTTTTCCTTTCAGGTCACAGCGAGCTGCTGCCTTCATCAGTCACTGGGTCAAAGGTGGGGTACACCTTGGTTAGGTCGCAAGTCCAGGATGAGGTCAAGTCAGATCTGAAGCATGTGAGTTTTCAACCTGAAGTCTGTGAGTCTGCTAACCTGCGGTCTGGGCTGGTTATAGGCAAAATTGTATCATATGCAATTAATCGTCAGAAAATCTTAATTAGATTTTTTTTTGGCACTTGACGATTAATACGGTTAATGCCACCATGCTGGAGGGTCAGTCCACTCTGTGCTCCTCTCTGCTTCAAATATGACAAACATTAAAAAAAAAGGATCTGTAATTTATTTATCATAACTCCAGTTTTAATTGGTCGATCACCACAATTTAAAAATTGATGTATAACTGAGAGCAAATCTTTCCTGTTAGAGTGATTTAAATTGGTCATGTGACTAGGACATGCAGGGACTCCAGGAGATTAATTGTCATATTAACAGTTTTCGGATAAATACCACAATTAACCTTGATTTTTTTTTTTGCCAATATCGCCCAGCACCTAGATCTGGGTTAATCGAGACCTCGAACTCATGAGTCCTGATTCAGTGCGAGGATTCTGCTTCACAACTTACGCAACAAGAAGTGCCCTGGTTTAGGCACAGAATAAGGTCAAAGCAAACATTATAAATCTATCAAATCAACAGACTGAGTCAGTCTCTTACTGTTGTCAAACATCACGCTCAGAACGAAACTCAATCATAAAAGCATGACCCACATCTATCAGTAAATCACGCCCGGTAATAACGTTTTCTGTGTTTTTAGTGTAGCCTGGTAAAAACCAGACCATTGTCCTTCTCTGTACGAGAGTCTGGACTCTCAGCTATAGAGAAGTGATTCTTGCTGGAGGCGTGGCCTCTGTTGAAGTTTAAAATGATTGGATCGGTTGGCCACAACATACGTGTGCGCCACCTCCACTRTGAAAGAGGCTAAGCTAAGAAGCTAACCAGACATTGCGTGCGCTGTAAACAACCCTACTGAGAGGAGAAAAGTACGGAACTGAACGAGATGACTGTAAATGAGAGCTGCTGCTTTTTCAGACAAATTTATTATAATTTAGAAGCCTAATCAACATGGACTGGCTTCATTCACTTCCTCCACTAYCGTATGCTAAACTTACTAGTAGACACTGCACAGAAATTCAACGTTTAAAACTCCTCCTTCTGTTTTCTGATTGGCCCAGGTAAAATAAACTAACTAGCAGACACTGTGCAGAAAATCGACGTTCTGTTCTCTGATTGGCMTGGCAAAAAATCCTTGTCTATGGGAGAAATCCCAGACGGAGCAGTGAAGGGAAACTAAAATTCAGCGGAACTGCGTAGGAAGGCAAGGACCAGGCTAGTTTTTGTGTAACAAAAAACTTTTTTTCAAATTATTTTCTGTGTTGATACTCCTTGAATTCTATCGACTCAAAAACAAACAGAAGAAATTCAAACATTTCTATTTTTTTCTGTTTTCTGTCATTTACCCGAATCCTATTATAAATCTTTTAAATGAGGCAAAACAACCGCGTACACAATTATTTCTGCTAAAGTCGATTTCACCGCAGCGTTTGTTAACGCTTCCTGGATGGCTGTCCTCGGTTAATACTGCCTGGGTTATATGACGGACAGCGAAATCAGCGCGTGTCACAGTTTTTTCCATGACGGTTGTTCCTTCTGAATTCACTGATGTGATAATATATGGGAGCCCACTGTCATGTCAGCACACCGCCCACCATTACACATGAACTGAGAGCGAGTGGGAGGAGAAGAGGAGCAGACAGGTAAATTTGGTGTTTGATTCAGTAGAAGACACAAATAAACCCCACAAGCTGCTGCTGCCTGTTTGACAGCAACACTGCATTGGCCGTGGTTAAATATTTAATAATCTGATAGCAATACGATGTCATGATGCTTCAGTTTGCTTACAGTCCCCCGTCTCCAGGCTGCATAGCAAGGATCTTTGGAAATTGGTATTCGAGTTAATAAGGGGAGGGTTTGGAAAAGGAGCAGACTGTGGCTGCATCCATGCCAGGTTTAAACTCATGCATCCATCTATTCAATTCCTCTCGAACGCTGATACAGAGTGAAGGAGCAGCCAAGCTCGAAGCCTTTAAGGCTGTGCAGCAGGCAGCACGGATCCACCGCATGGGTAAATGAGAAAAATGGTTCAAATCCAATCTAATAATGGGAGTCAGGATGGTGCTGGTTTCTCTGGTGATGGGAGGTAAAAAGAAGAGTGAAGATAAAAAAAAACCTGTGCTGAGATTTATTGGTTTTTACTGCTAAGATCACAGGTTTTCCCTTTTAACCCACATAAAAGGGTATATTAAGTTCAGAGAGATGCCAGAAAAGTTGATGCAAATTGATAAACAGGCCATATTTAGAAATTCTTAAATTAAATTCAATACCATTTTTTGATATCGTCAGGCAGTGGTGAGCAGCGCTGATTCAAAATTTAGTTGTGCAATTTCTAAAGCACTAGTTTATTTATTTAGGTCCGCAAGTTCAAAAGCACATATGCTCTAAAAAAACTTAGCTGAAGCTCATCATAAAGCACAAATTTGTCTCCGTTCACCAGAAAACAWTCCAGTGATACCATAAAACGTGTCAGCCGCACAATACTGCCAACTAGTGGAATGATATTTACCATTCACTGACTGGCGCATATCGTCACAGTCTGAAGTGCTGATTTGTAGCAACAGACTTTTGAGTCATGGTGTTAAAAAATAGYTATGGATTGYTAGTTCTGCTGTTTCTTGGTCATTTTCTTATGTTTATGGTAGGGCTTCAGTAAGAAAACATTCAGATATACAGTATGTGACCCATCATATCAAAATGAGGATTAAGTCAAATTTGGTCAAAATGACCTAATTACATTTTCAGATTATTGACTTTAAAAGCTACATTTTGACACCTGGATCATCATAATTAAATCCATATGTATGACTTAATTTGTCTTGTTGGTTACAATAATACATAAATATTTGGTCTGAATCCTAATTTTATTCATTTTATTGAGGAATTTTTGATGTCCTTATAAAGAAGAAACCTCAAATTATATTTGAATATTGAGATTTCCCAGCTAAAAAGAAACAAAACTTTGCTAGCTCACAGGGAAAATCTCAAAATTTTAAGGTGTTTTTCCTCAAAATCAGTTTTTTTGTTGCTGCTGCTCAAAAAAGTGCTTCAAAATTTTGTTTTATGATTAAATTACAGACAGTTCATTCAAATGATACATTAATAAGGCATTTATTTATTATATTTTAACAAAATGCAATTTTTTTATTTGATTTGATTTATTTATTTAACAGGAAAAGATTATTAAAAATCAAGCCTGACTCAGCATAATTG
>NW_013952530.1:1138537-1157946 GCF_001266775.1 Austrofundulus limnaeus | reverse complement strand
TAATGTCAGTTGTCCTTTTGTAACAGATCTAGTTGAATGAGCACTTCCAGAATTTGATTTGGGCAGCAATGCACAGAGAGTTTTGTTAACATTTTAGTCAAAACACTATGTATTTGCCTATTTCTCATATACAACTTTTGGACTTAATCCTCATTTCAATGCGATGGGTCACATATTAGTAATTTTAAACTGCTTATTGTAAAATTGAAGCAATGCATTCTGGTAGGTCTACAGGTTGAACATGAACCTGTTCATTTCAAAATAAGAGCATGAATTTAAACTGATCACGTGAGCTTCAATACGATGTGAGACAGCAGGTTGGTGAAGAGGCAGCGGGACACAAATTACAATTCCTCCCTCTATCCTCCCAAAGCTCATATAAAGTATATAAACAACAATATTGATGGCTGGATATTGTTTGTCACTCAGCACCAATTGCTTCCTGCCACGCAAAGAATTGTGGGAACTCTACACATATGGAGAGTCAGTGAGAGTATAAAGCTCTGTGAACACAATGCTGCCTGAGTGGTTGCTGTTTCCACACAGTGGAGYTCCATTGTGTTGACAAGAGACGGATTTCTCCTCCAATGTTCAAGAAAATGATGTTGAAACTTTAACGAAGCATAATGCTACAGAACGTAGTGGGTGTAGACGGCTCTCCTTGTTCTTTAGACAATGTCGACGATCAAACTTGTAACGTTATATGCGATTATTGCTACTCAATTCTAAATTTAGAAAGCGCAAATCCACACGTTGTTTGAAGATATTAATAAAATTCCTAAAGCACAAAGGAGAAATTTAGGTCTACAATTAGCTCATTTGAGYTTTAGGGGACTAGTGCCTACCACAGTCATCAGGATATTTTTTATGCCAACATGACTTTGAGTTGCAACTGTAGCAGAAACCTCTTTAACGTCACTTGGGAGAAACTATTTATAAAATAGTAGATTAGTGTCATTTAAGTGCACACATTTCCTCACTCTGCTGTTGTCTTTAGTCTCTCTCCTCTACATGTTTGTTGTGATCACTTCTATCAATGATGTGTTTTTTTCTCTCTTCCAGAAGAAAATACACATGGAGCAGTCCTTGTGTAATTCTCTGTGTCTCTTTCCTGTCCCCTCAAACCCAGCCGGTCTGCCTGGCCTGAGCCTGGTTCTGGTTCTGCTTGAGGTTTCTTCCTGTTAAAAAGGGAGATTTTCCTCTCCACTGTCACCAATGTGCTGTTCAGGATGGGAGACAGTAGCTGCGTTTCCATTGACCATGAAAATGCACNTATTTATTTTATCTTTATTTCACCCATCATTAAAGACAGACCGGAAGAAAACCAAGACCCTCCTCCCTCTACAGCCTCTAGTTTGGTCCCGGTTTGAGAAAAAAAAAAGTCTGTGAGGGCGCCTCTAAGTGAATTAATTATCTGCTCTGTGCGCAACGTTCTCTTGCTCTTAATAAAGGAAAGCATTTTTATTTATTTTATCTTCATTTCAAACATCAACCGACCAGAAAAAGAACAAAGACGCTCCTCCCATTGCGCGTCTTTAGACGCGTTTGGCGTGAACGGACAGCTGCTGACAAGCAGCCAAACGCATGCAGCAGGAGCATTTTGGCATTTGGTAGGAACCCGGCTTGAATGATACAGTGTGCTGAAATGGGCGGGACAGAAGCAGAAGCAGGTTCTTAAAGAGACAGAGGCCAATTTCAAGGCGTTTAGAAACAGATATGATTAGAAGTCAAGTTTATTGTCTACTTAAACATATAAACAGCATTTACTATGTATAGAATTTAAATATACAACTGAGAAACATATAAAATTGCCCCTTTAAAATGCAGATTAAGAGAAGCAGGTGAAACTGCAGAGGAAAGTACTGACGTGTACGAGTGCAGCAGCAGAACGGCCACGCTGGTGATGCCGCGGGACAGAACCGCTCTCAGGTCTTTCTCCACCTGATCCAGATCCACTTCCTTCCACACTTCCAAGGAATCCCCTGTACTTCCTAAGACCACAAACATAAATTGTTGGCATAACTTTTAGCACACAGTGAGGAAACGCTCTGATCCGATGCTTTTAAGATAAGACATTTATCATCCCGAAGGAAGTAATAAAACTGAAACAGTAGCGTGGACAGAAACTGCTAAATAAATATAAATGAAAGTAAGCTTGCTCCACTTTTGCTTCTACAGATATACGTGTGTGTGGGTGTGTGGGTGTGTGTGTGTGTGTGTGTGTGTGTGTGTGTGTGTGTGTGTGTGTGTGTGTCTACAGAGCCCTGAGATGATGTATACTGTGACTTGACACTGAATAAATAAACTGAATTGAAATTGAATTAAGTGTAGTTACTTCGTCTCAATAAAAACAATGACCAATTATTTGTTTTGGGATTTTTAAAGGATACACTGGGGTGAAACATATATTTAGGTGGTTGTTTAAAAAAAATAATGCCTCGTCAGATGATGTTTATAACTTTTTAATGGCCTTCATTTTTGATAATTTCATTTACCTTTTAATGCCTTTTACAACCCCACAGAATATTTAGGTGCATAAAATCAGCAGATATGAAAGATCTTGAAACAAATTTGAAATATCAAAAAATTGATTTTGGTAAAGTTAATCTGTGCGGCCATTTTAAGGGAGTCAGCAGAGTTGGTGCGGGGTGGATTCTCAGACCTGAGTCACTGTCCTGGTCCAGGATTTCTGCCTTTTCTTACTGAAACATATTTTGGATWTAAACCTGCATGCCTGCACTCAGGTTCTAACAGCCCAAATCATTTGAAAACCAGTGTTTATGTAAAATAAGCCATCATCGTTTCAGTTTGTAAATTTGTATTTCTGTATCAGTTTCAGTGTTTTCTCATAAACATAATGAGCTCACTAGCTGCCTCTAGGTGTTTCTCCACAAACCTGATCATCACAGATAAACAAGATGCATCAATAATTGTTTAATATCTTTTGCATCACAATGAAATTGTGAGATATTTTAACTCCTGCAGCTAATAGAACAGTCTCTGTTTTCTTTATCTCAGAAAGTTTGAGCATCCTGTTGGTCGAATGGCTCATTTACCCTTTGCTGAATACTTAAAGCAATTGATTGGGTGGAATAATTGCCTCACTTGCTTCTAATTGGGAGTTAATTGAAAAGTATCAACAACTAAAAGAGTGTCTGAGCAGAAGTAGATTGCAGCCGCAGAGTTTCTTCTTTTATTTGTTACTTTTGCTCCTCGCGTTTCTATTCTAGTGACTGCAGTGACAGTGGGGGGAAAGAAAGGATGAATTATGAGCCTCAGGGGCTTMAAAATAACAGCCAGACCCGGCAAAATTACAGAAAAGCAAATGAAAGCCTCAGTTTTTTTTAAATTGGTCATTTTCTTACACCAAATGAGTGATGTGCTTCACCTCCCACTGGAAAAAATAAAAGATGGGAACATTTCTTCTGCAAATAATCAAGGTGTTACATGAGTTCAAGTGTGTTTATCCCCTCATCGTCCCCACCCTGCAAATTATTATAGCACCGTTCCATCAGAAAATCCCATCAGACTTAACTTGACGCCACTGTAATATGCACTGTGCGTTGCTAATTATTACAGTGCGAGACCATTTAGAGTTTCAATTAAGAATTAGGAATTACACTACACGAGTGGTAACACACTGGAAGAGTATTAAATCTCTTAATGCCCTCCTGTTTTCATTTCTGCTTCCAACCCTCGGGATAAAACATAAAATATCTCTTCAAGCACATTATTCAGTTTGAAAAAGCAGATATGCATTCTTTATGTTACCCATWAAGCAGCCTGCTGTGACGTATTAGTCGCACGGAAACATGATAAAAGCAAACGTGCTGAAATAAATGGAAAGGATTCTGTGTACAAAGATGATCTGCAGCCGATGTTTCAGATATATTTACAGCGACAATGAGAGACCTCCCCAAGAAGAGGCAAACGGAAAAATCCTAAGATTTTTTTTTTCTTTTTTTGCTGGAATAAAAGCCACTTTGAGCCCAGACAAAAGAGTGAACAGAGACAGACAAGAGCAACTTTTCATCAATAACTGGAAAAAAAAAAGAGACATTCATACGGATTCAGCAAACACTTTTAGGAAAAGTTAAGTCTTTTCCACAGATTATGTTTTTCAAACAATATTTTTTTGTTGTTACTCTTTTGAAAAATATTCCTATAAACACGCCACTCAAAATGCTGTAGTAGCTATGCCGGGCCTGTGTGTGGCGCTGTAACCCTGCCTGGAAAACACACCTGAAACAGGAAGCAAGACATGGAGCATAAAGCTTACGTCGGGTAGACTGTATTTATGGGATCTTTCTGAAAAAATGAGTCAGATAAGCTCAGGCTGCGGTGCAAAATAAGAACATTTTATTAAGATTTGCGTTACTAGTAAACCAATAAAGACAATCTAGCAATCACAGAACTGAATTAGCATCTAACCTTCAGAAATAATCATTTTAATTCTAACCCCTATAATCTTGATGTTGTGGGTCTAAAACATCATTGTTAAAAAAACTGTTTAGGGTTTCCTCACCACAAAACTTCGACGTTGACACCTAGTTAAAACTTTACGTTTAAATTTTGACAAAAACGTTCCCGTATACATTAGTTTTGTTGATGCAACGTTTACAAAACTATTCTATGGAAGAGGATTAGAGTGAGAGGGAGCTAAAAAAAWGATTTTATTTTTTCCTGAGGTTCGGACTTTAATCTCAGAATTGTGGCTTTTTTCTAATTCTGGGGAAATAATCTGAGTCAGAACTCAGAAAAAAATGTATTTTTGTTCCGCAGGACTAAACCTCTTCTGTACAATTCAGTGAGAATGTTTAGATTTATTTTTTTTTTGGCCAAAATATATTTTATGTAAGGTTTTCATTTGTTGCTGAATTTCTCAAACAATTACARTGTTGTATTCTTTTAAATATTTGACCAGGTGGTGGGACAGGAACCAACTGAGAACGCGATTATATTACATTTTTAACAATTGAATCTTATTGAAGGTATCTTAAATGGTAGTCTAATATTTATGTATTTGGATGAGGTATAGTTTTGGTATAATGAAATTGGCATTTCAATGATGTGTGAATGAAGCCAAACTTTAGCCCTCCCAGTTCTACACCTGTAGAAACTGGAAGCCTCGGTCAACGTTTCCAGGAAAATCCAGATGGTTTGAAATTTATCTGAGTCAGACTGCATGACGTAGTCAAGATTAAAATATATATATAATAAAATAAAAGATCAGAGGCCGTTTAGGGAAGCTCATATTACATGAGTGGGGGAATTATCTGAAGTGAAGAGTGAGGTTGTTTGGGATGGATCCCATTTGGGACACAAGGTAATATTCCCACCCATCCATCACTCAGGTTACATCACAAAAACAAAACTCAGGAGATTTTTACTCTGCATATTTTGTTCATTATGACAAAAAACAAACTCATTTTATTTGCAAGATAAGAAGGGAAATAAACACGTTGGCTTATCCAGAACACAAYCAGTTGGCACATAAACAGCCTTTTGTTAATTCCTCCTCTGTCTGGGAGCAGATTGTTACCTATGCCAGCCTTTCCACATTTTACTGGATGTTCTTCCCTGAAAGGAAACGAGTCTAATGGGGGAGTGGGTGGGGTGGGGGGTCTCACACCTACCGTTCCCAGAGACGTGGTTCTCCATCTCCCGGTGTCCAGCTTGCCTCGTGGAGACACTAAGTTGCACATAGAGTCCCAGGTAGTGTAAACTCCCCAGCAGCACCCTGAACGCTCCCATTGTTGTGCAGTTTTCTCTTCTTTTCACCCTCTTTATTTTTGTTGTTGTTGCCCCCTTTTCACATCGGGTTGCGGAGGTTTTTCTTGTTTGTTTGGTTTCTTTATGTTTTTTAAATCCAGGTGAACTGATCTCCTGAGCAGAAGGAGGAAATAAAGAGAAAGAAGAGAGGAGGAAGTCGGGGCGCAGCCTCGTTGTTTGTCAGCAGCCTGACTGACTCACCGCCGATCTGCCTTCTGCTCAGTCGGATCTATATGCAGCGGAAGGACACGGTTCCCCCAGCGGAATGTGCCGCGGCTTGCAGCGGGGAATATCAATTAGTGGAGGAGGGATATTAAAAACCCACGGCTTTCTGTAACAATTAACTTAAAGATACATTTATTWTGAAAATTGGGTTTTATGAAAAGGCGCAAAAGCACACGAAACTCTATTGTTTTTCTTTAAAAAAAAACAATTAGATTAAAATCATCTGTTCTTTTTTAAGCATTCGGCCTATTCTCCATTCATAAAACCCCCACTTCATTTAACTTTAAAGATATATTTTGGTCATTTTTAAAGCGTGGTTCTCTAGTAAAGTTAGGAAAATGAATATATTGCACTAAAATGAATATATTGCCTTTTGTTGGTAATTATGCCTCAGTTTTATAAGTAAAGTTTAACAGGACTGAATGTTTGGCTAATTTGAAGAGTATTATTTAAGAGAAACTTATCAGGTCCAATATAAAAAAAATATAAATAAATAGTCCTTTTTTACTGTTTTTTATTTTAAAATCCTAACAAACTTTAACCATTTTACATCAAAACATTCTCCTCATTCATAGACAGGAGCCACATAATGTATTTACATTTTTTTTCCTATAAAAATGCATTCAAATGAAATTAATTCCCTCATAAACATTGTTCTTTTTAAAAATCTGCTAATTTTAGCATTTGCTCTTTTTGCTTCTTTTTAATCTTTTAGCTATAGCCATTTCAAAATTTTAGCTTCTACCTATTGTTTTGCTATTTTTGGCTTTAGCCTTTTCCTACATTTGGGTTTTAGCTGGTGGAACAATTCTGTTTTGCTATTTTTAGCTAGCATTTAGCTACTTTTAGTATTAGTAGGCTTACATTTGCTTTTAGCTAGTATTTTTCATTTGAACATTTTAGCTATTGTTTGGCTTCTTTTAGTTGTAAAAAGTCACTTTCAGCTTCTTCAGCACATTTCAACATTTTTCTAATGATTGCTTTGCTGTGAGAGGCATGAATAATCTGACCAGGATTAAATAATCTGAGGTAATGTCTGATTAGAGCTGTTAAGAGCCCTAGCTGCAGGTTCTGTCTGGGTCTGGATCTCTGTCCGTGGTGCTGAAACGCAGCCTCAGCATCAGTCGCTCACTGRGCTGTAAAATAAAAAGATTTTTCCTGACAAGCTCCTTCATGACAGGGATTACTAGACTTTATGGAAGCTATAAGGGTATATATTGTTTAGTGAGTCTAACAATGTTTTGTTTTATTATTCTTTTAAATTTTACACCTTACCCAAGCATCTACAGGAGATTTTGTCCACCTACGCCCAACGATTTCTGATTTTATCCACAAAAAGGAAAAATAAAATAAAAAATGTGCTCCTGGTTGTCTGAATCGCACTCAAAGCTTGTTGTTTTCTTGAGTTCTATAATGTGAAATAATAACACAGGTGCACTTCTTTGAATCAAACCAAAGCTGCAGTTGTTTGCAGCTCCTTAAAGTCTCAGCTTAAAGCTCAAAGTGATGCTTATTAAGGTCCGAACGAGGAACAAGAAAGCATAAAAAGATGAAAACATTAAAGAAAACGTCCCCAAAACACCAAACCAGGTGAAGATTTCACCGAGGCGAAAGCAGAAGGGGGTAACCAAAAATCTGTGCATCATTTACAGGCCTTTGCCTCATTTAAAAAAAACAAAAACAAACAACCCCCTCTTTAAGAGTCAGAGAGCGGTTCTGGTTCTGGAAGGGCTTTGTTTGCAGGGAGAAAAGATCAATCTGGTGGTTGAGTGATGGGAAGTGGAGGCGGAGTGTTGGCACAGGCGTCTCTGTCCTCCGACGGCAGAGTCACCGCCGCTTATTGATGATGTGACAGAAGACGGAGTCGGGTGAATTCTGAAGTGTTCAGGCAAAAACTGTCCGCTCAGATTTAATGCAGCCAAACAGGTCCGACCCACATGTTCTGTGAAACCAGTGGTGGGTATTTTAAAGGGATCCCTGATTAGTTGTAACATTAGATTTATTTGATAAACATATTTTAACTGTAAAATAAAGACAGTAAAAATACTGTTAGATGTTCAGTTTTAATCCTTTTTAAACTAAAAAATTTAAAATAAATTACACGGACGGGGCCATTTTATTTACACACAAAGCATTATGGGTAAATGATGATGTGGATAGGTCCTCGGTGTGAGGCTGCTAGCGAGCTATATCCACCCTGAAGGTTAATCTTGGACAATATCTGATGATCGACTCTTTTAAATGAAACCAGAGAGCGTTGACAGAGAGGAGAAGGTAGAAATGACTCAGCCTGGAACTGAAAATATGGATGGAGGACCTCAGTTTAGCTTGTTTGTCGCGCTAACCCTGAGCTAATACATGTAAGGCAATATAGCGTCAGCGCTAACGCAAAAGCTAACAGGCTAAGCTGAGGTTCTTCTTCCATGAAGCAGCTCTGTTGTCCTCCATCTATATTTTCAGCTACAGACTGAGTCATTTCTACCTTCTCCTCTCTGTCAACGCTCTCTGGTTTCATTTAAAAGAGTCGATCATCAGATATTGTCCAAGATTAACTGTCAGGGTGGATATGGCTCGCTCACCGATGATCTATCCATGTCATCATTTACCCAGAATGCTTTGTGTGTAAATAAAATGGCTCCGTCCATGTTAAAATATGTATTTTAAAAATTTACAAAACTAAACAGCCTACAGTATTTTTACAGTCTTTATTTTACAGTTAAAATATATGTTTATCAAATAAAATCTAATGTTACAACTAWTCGGGGATCCCTTTGAGAAGGAAGACATTTTCTGTCATTCTAGAATTTTTTTTTTCAAAAAGTAATTAAAGAAATCTCTACATTTCCCCCCAAACAAAATTCCTAAATCTTTGGTCCAACTTGGGCTGTAACTGAATGTTTTGGTAAATGGAGCTGTTCTCCAAATGTTCCCAGGACTAACTGCAAGCTGTCACTCTTCAGATGTTTGAGAGTTAAAAACGTTCAAACATTTTGAGGTCTGATRTACTGTATGTGGGCTCAGTGTTTGGTTCCAGCAGCCGTGTGAGGACACATTTCCTGGAAAATCCAGGTCTGAAGAGTACTGCTGAGGTTTGCTTTTAAGTCCCACAATAAAAACGTGACCACCGTTTCCCCATCTGAGCACGATCACTCACATCAGAAATATCTGGTCACAAAATAACGCAGAAAACACCATGTATTTATCACCTCCAGACTAGAATATTGTTAATTATTTCCTAAGTAGGCRTCCAAACATCTCTTTAAAAAAGTCTTAAGCTGATCCAAAACTCTTCCTGTCAAATTCAGAATTTAAACCCTTATTTCTAACATACAAAGCTCTCAACAACCGTCTTATATTAAAGTGCCTGTGACATCAAATTTTTTATATAAACATGAATGCATTTTTGGAAAGATAACATTGATAACATATTGCAAAAACAAATTTCGTACCTCTGAGATGAACAGTTGTTGAGATATTTGCATGCGAAGCAACAGGAAGTGATGTCAAAGGGGAATGTCTGAATGTGAACACAGCAGTGCTACAACAGCCAACAACACAGGCTGTAGAGAAGAATCTGATGTTGCTTCACATTATTTTGAGTTTCTATCAAAGAGATGAAGAGTTAAAGTTTGAATGATATTGTTTTAATTAACCAAGACCAAATACTTAAATTTATTAATGAGTTCCTCTTTGATGTCACTTCCTGTTTTACTTTGGAAAAAGAAAATATGTGACAAAATGGGTAAAATTATGTGTATTAGGGCAATTTTCTCAAACATAATGAYGTTTTCTTTGATCCTTTGTATTTGAAGTAAATGCATGTCACAGGCACTTTAAAGATCTTATTTTTCCTAACAGAGCAGCTCACTCTCACGCTGCAGGTTTACTTGTGGTTTCTAGAGTTTGTGAAACGACAACAGGAGGCAGAGTTGTTGTGAACTGAAGTGAATTGTCCGACACAAACAGCACTTCAATTATTTTTCCTTTCTGGTTTTAATTTTAATTTGATTTTTTTGTTTGGATTGCTGAACTAATTTATTTTAACAGAAGGCCTTAAAATAAGTTTGAGTCTGACCTATTGCTTTTACAGAAATCTAAATAAATAAATAAATAAAAACTGGTACTACTGCTCAGAAAATTCTTGAAATTTTGCCTGTAATCTGGCGCGACGCCCTGATGATTAWCAAACGGTGGTTATTTGACCCCCGCGGTGGTCATTAAGCTGCGTATTTTTCCAAGCAGCTGAAGAACAATCAGGGGAGATGAATGTGTTTTCCTCCAGCGGCGAAGAGAGGGCGGCATGAAGGAGCGTTTACAGCAGCTGAGCTGCCTGCTGCTGCAGCTGGACAGCTGTTCTGCAGCCGTTAATAACATCTGTATTTAGCATCGCAGTCATCAATTACTGTGTGTGTTAGCATGGATTTATAAAAACACGAGGCGATGGTGATGCTGAGAAACAAACACACATCAGTAATGAGTTTTGCTTTCGTTCGCCTACGAATGCGTTTCATCCCCTTCTTCTGTTCTTATTAAGTGAAAATCTGCAGTTAAAACCCATCATTAGAATTCAGATCCATTCAGTGATTATTGTTGGGATGAATCTCCCGCTGCCTCGTCTTTTTACTTTACAGCAGTGTTGATGAAAGCAGAGGGTGTTAAACAGCATGTCTGACTCCAGACCACCTTCCTCCTCCATCAGCAGAATCAAACAAGCTTCCTGTGTCTGGAGCAGGATGTTCACGTGTCAGAATGTCACCTCCATTATTCTACATTAAGATGAGGAAGGCGAAGGTTGTTTTCTATGGGATAAATCTTGTGCCAGCAGCAATTGAATTTGAATTGCTCAGATTGAATCTGTATGTGCTTAATTTGAAATTGAATGCACTGGTTTGAAAATAAATTTCTTTAAAATTAAACTGAATTTAATGGTTTGTATCTAAATTAATTTGCTTTGAAACTATATTTTGGTTTATTAAACATTCAGTTTGACTACTTTCACTTTCAGTTCCAAAATTCAAATTATTGTGTCTCACATCCTGGTCCTTGAGAAAGCCAGGCAGAGTAATCAAACACAGATCCACAGATTTATGTTTCAACTTTGGTGAAGCTAACCTTCTGTATTGTAACACAGTTGATGCGATCCACTGTAAAAGTGACAAAAACAGTTATTTTATTGCAGTAATTAATTTTACCTATATGTTATATAATGTTACATTTACATCCCGTCCAGCCATCTGATCAATATGTGAGCCATGATGTGATGTAAATGTAACATTTTCTATCAACAATATCAACAACTGTGCTTGTTAGCAAAATATCTTATGAACTACCGTCGTGATTTTAATGAAACTCGTAGAAAATAATTATTGGATGAACAACTACAACTAATTAACTTTTGAAGTCAACCTAATTAAAAATAGCCACCACGGCTAATTGACTTTAGCCAAAACAAAAAGAGCTATAACTCAGATTTTTTTCTGATACTGAGCTAAAATTAAGCTTTTATTTATACGACTGTTTGATGCTGATAAATCCACAAAACTCTCTAAAAGCTTTTATGTTTTATCCTAAAACTAAGAGGACAAACCTGTGACCCTGAAATCCCAGATGTGAATCAAAGAGGAGCCAAATTGTGTCACTTTGTACAAATTGTAAAAAGTTGTTTTGCTTGAGCTTGAATTCTTCTCTGATTTAAGGTGGTCATTTGTCCACTTTATCAATCCCTGCGCTCCCCTATCAGTGACACGGTGCCTCCTCCTCCTCCTCCCAGCGCCAGCTAAACGAGATGAGCCCAGCCGCTCGGCGGTGAAGTGTTTGCACTCAGTCATTCGGAAAATACAATTATTCTCCTTCCCTTCGGCTGTGAAATTGCTGTACGACCGCTGTTAAACATGCTGCAGTCATAATCACCGATAAGAGGTGCACGGGGCCGCGCCTCCTCCGCCGCTACAGCGTGCAAACGACACCCCGCCGCTCCAACCGTCTTGTTGCAGAGCGATTTTGGAGTTTGCAAAGACACTGAGGAAAGGCAGCAGATGTAGCGTCTGTCAGAGAGTAACCTCTGTTCCCTCCCAGAGCCGCCACTGCTTCCTGCCAAGAATCCCGATCAGGGATCCAGGGAGAACAAAGTGGACTAAATGAGAGCTGGACGTGACTCTGGCACAGAAACACTGCTCACATCAGTTTAACACGGAGACGGGAAAAGTTTTTGTCTGGTCGGATTAATGCCGCTGAAGCAGAAATTTGCTTTTAGAACCCAGGATGCTTTTGTTTTGATCTCAGTTTGGTCATTTTTAGATAAAGTGCACATCAGTCTGAGTGGTTTTTATACAAACCCTGGAGGCAACGCCTGAACTGCTGACTAAAGTCAGGACATCTCTTCTGGTGGTCTTAATACGATGTGGGGGTCAGTTAGCTGGAAAGGTTTAGATCAGGGGTTTGCAACCTGCGGCTCTGGGGCCACATCAGGCTCTTTGAAGCTTTGAGTGAAACAAACGAGATTTAATTATTTGTTTTTTTAAACAGAAAAAGACTTCAGCAGCTGTCCTGTTAATTTGTTTACAAACATGTGATCAGTTACTGATACAAGCAGTGAAAACATTGATTAGATCAGTTTGTTAGCYACGTCAATAATCCAACTTCCAGTCTTACAGGATGATCTTTCTCCCAAATCCACCAGATTTTTTATATGTTTAAGACAACTTGCTGAGAAGAAATAGTGAGTTGATAATTAAGTATTTTTAGTTCAATGAATATTGTTATATTTACATTGTTTCTTGTTTACATTGATATTAGCCTGGTAAAAACCAGCTCCTTGCTCTTCGCTTTGCTTCATACAGAGGGTCTGGACTCTCAGCCATCGAGAAGCGATTGCTTCCTGGAGGTGTGGCCTCTGTTGAAGTTTAAAACGATTGGACCTGATTTACTCAATCACTAATGGTTAGCCGCGACGCATGGGCACCAGCTTCGCTGTAAAGGAGGCTAAGAAGCTAACCAGAAATTGCGTGCGCTGTAAACAATCATCCCCTAGTGAGAGGAGAGAAGTACCGAGCTGAACGGGACGGCTGTAAATGAGTTCTGCAGGCTTTGTGAGACAAATTTAACTTAATTTGGAAGCCTTGTAAACACRRACTGGCTTCATTCACTTCCTCTTCTGCCACTGCTAAAGCAGACACTGCKCAGAMAATTGACATTCAAAACTCCTCCCTCTGTTTTCTGATTGGCCCAGGTAAAATTCTCCCGAAGAATTCCTTGTTTATGGGAGGAATCCCAGACTGAGCAGTGAAGGGAAACTAGAATTGAGAAGAACTGCATCAAGACAAGGGCCAGGCTACATTGATATGGTCTTTTTTTGTCTTAATGTGTAAAAAAAAAAGAGTTATGAATTTTAAAACCTATTCTATATTTTTAGTTTTATGTCACCCCCACTGACTGGAAAAGTTCCCCTTCAAAAAACTCAAAGCGGCCCACCGAACACCAGTTGACAACTAAAATTTTAGCACATTTCACAGCTTTGGACACATTTTATCAGTGAAGCAAGGAGCAGAGATTTCTATTTTGATCCGGCTTTAGATTTGTCTTCTTTGTGCAAAATTTCTCTTTATCCTATCTCATCAGGAAGGCCAGCTCTGTGCTGGGATGCCCCCTCGACACAGTGCAGGCGGTGGGAGAAAGAACTCTGACTAAAATAACATCATTGATGGACGTCTTCCACCCCGTGCATGGTGGCTGAACTGGAGAGCTCCTTCAGCGACAGACTGCTGCATCCGAGGTGCACAAAGGAGCGTTGTCGCAGATCCTTCCTCCCAGCAGCTGTCAGACTCTATAACCATAACCACACCCAAAAATCACAAGTTTACAAAAATCCCAATAAGTGTTTACACACCTGCTGCTACCTGCACAATCATTTGTACTGTTACTGTTCATTGTCATTACTAATCTGAATAATCATTTGCACTACTACTCATTTCTATTACTAATCTGAGTAATCAGTTGCTCTGTTATTACCCATTTTAAACTTCAAAATGACATTTCTGCTGTTATTGCACAGCTATGTTTCTTGTCTGTGATACTTTACAGTTAGTTTTTATTGATTGCTTTGACCTGTTTGAAGGAACTGGGAACCTCTCAGTCTTCATCATCACCATCTCAGCAAAGCAGAAGACACCTCTTGTAATGTGTTAACCCATTCTCATTGGATTGACAGTTTTCCCACGCTTTTGCTAAAGTTAACGCAGATGTCATTCAAGAAGTCCAAACTCTGTTTTAGCTGTGGTTACAGAACAGAAACCATCTGCTCCGAGCTCTTAGAAACTCCCTGATCAGTATGAAATCACTGAAAGCACCTGTTTGACACGTCTTCACACAATTTTTCAATTTGCAATCAGTCTGCAGGCCTGTGTTGTTCTCTTATACTCTTATAGTACAGGCCTACTATAGATTTTTGTTCTTTACTGGAAAAGACTGTGTTTTTTATTTACCTAATTTCTCACAAAGTAAAGGATTATATATTTTTTTCCATGTATTCTCTGTTGGAATATTTTATCTGTCAGGCACAGTCTGAAAAAAAGAACGTAATCAATAAAATTAGCATCAAACCATATCTGCTGCTGGGTGCATTTCTTGCAAGAGGGTAAATTTGTCTACAAACGGCACTGGCATGTAAGCTACACACAGTCATAGGCTACAATGAAGAGCAATGGTGCAGTGATTCACACGAGTGCTGTATTTTGTTGCTCATTGTGTTCTGATTGTTTGGAGATGCTCATACATTGTGTCAAAGTTGAGTTGTTTGAAGGCAAAACTTACTTTTGTTCCATATTTTAGTTGTTTTGGCACAGTTAGTGCTTTTTGCAAACAAAATGTGTCATTTTGACCACTGTGGAACAGTTTAGGCCTCTGCGTTAACTGTTCTGAAAATGTGCAGTTTTCGGCAGTGTCAAAACAATCAATAAAAACTGTAATAGTCTGTTGTGATTGTTTTTGCACTGAAAATAGGCAAAGTCTAATTTTTAAAGTCAAACTCTGATAAGTAACTACAGTCTCTAAAACAAAAGATAACTTTTTTATTCTTGCACAATCCTTAATATTACTTTATTTATTCATGTATAATACGATCATCATTTTGAGCTTAAAAAGCAAAAAAAAAATCTAATCATTAAGTCGTGTATAAAACTACTCCCCACTTTATGGATGATTTCTATGGTTAAATTTCTAGTATTATATATAAATATATACAGTATATTTTTATTATTAGTAGTAGTATCATTGTTAGTTAGTGGTAATTGTTTTTTTTTTTTTTTTGTGCACCGTTTCTAAACTAATGCGTGAACCTTTGTACTGATGCTGCTGTGACACCTGAATTTCACCCTCGGCGGGACAATAAAGGCTATTCTATTCTATTCTTTTCTATCTATTTAAGTAAACTTTTACCCCATTTGTCACATCTTTGTTTTTGTTGTCAAATGTATTCATATCATTTAAAAAGAGGGAATTTTGTCTCTGAATTAACACTGGTCACAGTGAAAATCTAAGGAGCCCGCGAGGGGACACGGGGGATTTTTTTCCTTTTGCGTTCCCACGCAAACATTGTTTTGTATACGAACTGAATTAAATCAGACTTTTATTTTGAAATATCCAGTTACCAAAACAGGATGTGTCGCTACAAGTTCATGAAATTGACATTGATGTTGCGTGGCTGCACTGTGTTAAAATATCGGCATATGACATACTTCCATGCGTGGTTGTGTGATATATAGCACAGGAGTATATAGCATAGGAGTTAGCAGTAGGCTAACTCGCTAATGGTGAACAKGTGAGTTTGCTAATAAACCGGCAGGCAAAACAGTGATAAACGACTTTTGCGAGGGAACGCAAAAGGTATTGCGAGGTAACGCAATACTATTGCGTGGGAACGCAAAAGAAAAAAAAAATCTCCCATGTCTCCTCGCGGGCTCCGTAAAAATCCATGGCTTCAGCAGTGAATTTTAAACTAACAACAAACAATTTATTCACATATGTATATTCCTCAAATTCAAACACCGCCCTCTCTAACACCTTAAAAACAACTAAAATTAGTTGCAGCTTTGCCAAGAAAAACATTGCATCTAGATGACGTTTTCCAATTTTAGTAATGAGCCTTTTCCCTGCAGTGCGGGGTTAGAAAGTCAAGTATCAGATGGAGTGCTGCACCAGCGGCTGCTTATTTCTGACAGCAGGGGATGAGTCTTACCGKGATGAGGCTGGCTGTATTCAGATA
Source organism: Austrofundulus limnaeus (assembly GCF_001266775.1). Classification (NCBI taxonomy): domain Eukaryota; kingdom Metazoa; phylum Chordata; class Actinopteri; order Cyprinodontiformes; family Rivulidae; genus Austrofundulus; species Austrofundulus limnaeus. Next base: position 1,141,691 of record NW_013952530.1, on the reverse strand, counting down.
AAAAAAAAAAACAAATCTTCCAATATATATTTTTAGTAAATTGATGTCTGCAATTTATCTGACACTGCTGCGCCGTCAAAAAAAAAATGCGTCAAGATTTAGAGCTAGTTAAAAATAGATGGTAAAGGATGTTTAAGTGGGTCATGTTCATGCAGAAACATCATCATAGTCGGGATGATTTAAAATGCAAAAGTAATTGGAAGGTTGTTTTTTTTTGAGCTGCTCAGCTGAAAGACACAATGAGTCTGGTGCTGGAGAACAACAGTGGGTTTGCTTGTGTACACAGCCGTACTGTAACACCTCCACACTGATGTGAGCAGCATCACAAAGACCGAACAGCGGTGGGGCGAGGGGGGGGGGGGATCCGTCCGTGGGTGGCTTCAGACGAAAGCAGCAGGGAGCAGCTCTCGCCTTTCTGCGAGGAGAGCGGTTAACACGACTCCACCGTCTTCACCGGTGCTTCTCGTCGAGCGCGCAGGTGTGATGAGATTCATCAACGAGACTAAATCAGGAGTTTAATATCAAATGTTTTAATAGAAAATATTTTACAGCTGAAAAAAAATAATAAGGAAAAACAAAGAAAGCGGCGTATATGGGAGACAGTAGGGAGGATATTTATTTTAGACCTCTGCAGGATTCAGAACCTCGTCGTTTTATTAAAAATACTTTTGGTGTTAATGTTTTCTGGACTGGCAGCTACAGCCCACTCATTAGATTTTCACAAAGTCCCTGCCACAGACTGTTACACATTTGACCAGCTTAATTAAATAAAGCATCAGTTTGTTTATTTTTTTCTGAACACTTCAAGAAAAGCAAAAACGAAATATTTGCTACTAAATATCTAAGAAAAAAAAAAAAAACCAAATTAAAAAATAAAACTGATCTTTTTGTCTCCACAAATCTACCTGACCTGCGTTGAGCTCCTTGGTCTTCATGATGCCTCTTGCTTTAGGTAGGAATATTTTTTGCAAGGTCCGGTAAGTCAAAACAAGTCTAATTGAATTTGAGCTGGGTCCTAATGGGCTCACATGAGAAAGTTTTATTTTTTTTCTCGATTGAAGGTGGTTTTCTCTGTGCATGAGGAAAAGTGGGAGTAAAAAAAATGTGATTAGAAGTTGTCTACAAGCTCCATGATCCTCTTCCGCTCAGCCTCTTTGAACTCTTCGCTCTTTCCGTCTCCGATGCTCTCGATGTACTCTGAGGAGGACAAAGAAAAAGCAGAGGATTAGTGGGTGTGACAGCTCAGGCGTGGCTGTTTGACTCTTAAAACAGAACCAGAGGTAAGATCCCTCCCGACAAACTGAGATTTTAGTGAATAAAAAAAAGAAAGCAAACAGAAAAATCAAAGTTTTTCTTTTCTTTTTTTTTTTACTCATTCAGGCAGAATTATGTCAGGAGCTTTCATTCCTCCTAATAATATTAAGATTTTTATTTCTGGCTGCTGAAATCTGCTAAGAGAATACGAATATGATCAGATTAAAATTACTGATCAGCTGCAAACTGAATGAACGAAACCTGCAAAAAAATTGAATTGGATGCATTTTGGAGTCAACAAATTCAAGACTAACCTAGTTCATTTTTTTTTATTTAGCTATAAGTTTGTGTGGTTGTAAAGTTATTTTCTCAACAAAACATGGTCTCAGATTAAAACAGGGATTTGCATTTCTTCAAATAATGCGGTCTAGGATTAAAATTCAGGTAAATTTCTTTCTTTCTTAAAAAGGTCAAAGATGGGTTATTGTTTAGGCACAAAAAGTCAAAATCATCAGGAGAATCAATTTCCAGAGTAGTGAGAATGAAACCACCTGAAATGATAATTAAAAATAAAACAAACTGCAGTTAATCTGTGTTCTTCTGTGCTCTCGTGTTGGAACAACACTTCAGCCCAGATTTGCTTTGTGTTCCTTTCTGCCAGTTTGACTCGGAACAAATTTACTCGGGGTTTTTGAACGAAAGCCTGTTTGAGGAACTGACCACCACAGCCAGGACCCCCGAGGGAATCCTCAGTTTGACACGACAGAAATGATTCAAATATTATAATAATCAACTAAATCTTGAGCTAGGCAACAATGAATCCAAGTCTCGTTCTTTAGCAGAGTGGCAGGTCCTTGTTGTTCAGGGCTCCGCTGCGTGTTTCTGAAAATTCAACTGTTTTCTTCGTTCTGTATTCCTGCCTCCCACACAAGGCCTTTGAGACTGCTCGACGGTCGATTTGTGAGTCTAATGTGCAGAAAGAGGAAGTTGCAGCTGCCGCAGCCCCGGTGGAATCCGTGCATCCGCTCTGCCTCTGAAGGAGGGATTACACATTAAACCCAGGGATGTTGAGACAGAAAGATAGAAAAAAAAGAGAGACTGTTTTTCTCTGAGAGACACTGCAGAGAAAAAAGATAAAAGGAGGCTTTCCTGACTAAAGCCAGCAGGGTTTCAGAGTACAAGGCTTGGATGTTTTTTTTGTTTTTTTTCCAGGGGTAGCAGGGGGTGGGGGATGCTTTTACATTATAAGAATAAAACAAAAAAATAAAGATAAAACGGAAGAAATAAAATAAATGAGATATTGTGCACAAATACGACTAAATTAGTAGGAGAGCAGGAATCGCATCATATTGTTTTTGTCACAAACAGTTGTGCTCATTTTGTTTTTTGGTTCAGTTTTGAACCTTTAAGCCGTTACAACTAAATTTTCTTCTAGTTTATTTGCTAGAATATTGATGAACACAGTCTCACAACTAAAAAAGAAAAAGAAAGTAAGTTGTTAAAAGATATGCCTGGTATAGAGCTAAAATAAAGGTCTGAATCCATTAATAAACTATAGCTAAATCAAGGATGGGCAACTGGCGGCCCGTGGGCCACATCCGGCCTGCAGGTACCTTCCGTCCGGCCCGCCAATTAGACCCCCTGAGCTGTTCAGCCCCCCAAGGTATGTACATGCTTCAAACGGTTCTGTACTCATATTTAATACACAAGAGAACAACTCCTATACATGCATTTGAGCATGAAATATACTAACTGTCGAGTATACAGTATATATTTATTTATTTATTAGGGGTGCAACAATACACATACAGAGGTTTGCAAAAGTATTCATACCCCTTGAACTTTTCCATATTTTGTCACATTACAACCACAAACATAAATATATTTCACTGGAATTTAA
>NW_013952530.1:1136127-1138257 GCF_001266775.1 Austrofundulus limnaeus | reverse complement strand
TCCAGTGAAATATATTTATGTTTGTGGTTGTAATGTGACAAAATATGGAAAAGTTCAAGGGGTATGAATACTTTTGCAAACCACTGTATCTGTATCAAATTGTTCAATACAGTGCTCTAGGTTCAATATGCACTTTTATATGGAACAATACAGATTATGAAAATTAATTTTATCAGCTTGTCTCCTGAAGATGCTCTGTGTTGAAGGATCAGTTTATCTGTGTTCGACTACTCCACCTAGGCTGCAATGTCGAGCTCAGATCCACTGAGAAACTTGCTGTTTCAGCAACATTTCATTTAAAAACTGGACTTTTGAGGTTAAACAAGCGTTCAAAATTAATTTCAAGTTAAGAAGGGCATGGAAATTTTTCTTTTTTGTATCGAAAAAATATCGAACTGTGAGACTAAAGTAGCAAACCGAATCGTGAATTTCCTCTATCGTTGCCCCCATATAACATCACATTTTTAGTAAAGTGTGCAGTGCTCTGGTAGTGTCAACAAAAAATTGTGTCCCCTTCCATTATTGAAGTTGCTCTAAATGCCTGGTCCGCTGTTTGTTGCTGCTGAGGACAATAAAATACGGTCTTTGTGTTTAGTCAAGTACCCATCTACACCTGAAATAGTATTCATAAATATATTTTAAATCATGCAATTTTTACCCAGATATAAATGAAGTCACAACACGATGTAATAAACTGAAAGCTGTGTTATAAAAATAAACATTTTAGCTGTGATCCAGTTAATCATAACTTACAAAACTGCACTTTAAAAAAAGCAGATGAGTATTTTAATCAGAAGCAAGAGCCCGTTCAGGCAGAGCTGCATGGTGGCCGAACAGCGCGATACGTGAGGCGTTTCTTAAGTTCTCAGCGTAGGTCGGGTCAGAAGCAACACAATGACAGCAGACATACTGTGGGGGATGCAGGTCACAATCATTGTGTATTCTGTAGAGAATTAGATTATAACAAGCGGCAGGGCTGGAAGGAAAGTTATGAAAATGTACGAAGTTAAAAAAGGTACAGGGATGAAGGTTTGGAGTGAACTGCAGTGGAGAGATATCAGGCTTGAATGGCAGCAGAAACGATTTGGATTTTATCCCAGAAGCATAGGATTCTTCTGAGGAAGAAGAAAAACAGCAAAAAATAAATAAATAAATAAAAAAAGTAAAGCTCAGAGAAAATCCGTTAAAGAGACTGGGTGTAATATTCAACAAAAACGTTTGAAGGAACWGCCTCTTTTATCGCCGGCACGTCTTTGAGAGCTGGTTTCTCCATCTCCGTGTCTATGAATGGCTCTGCAGTCAGCCACGCAGACAGAAAGGTCAGAGATGCTGCGACTCCTCAACTCAGTGCAGAGGCGTTTCTTTGGCATGCCGATACCCTCTCCTCCCGTCACCACGGCAACACGACAGAGGACAATACAGTACTGAGCGTTGCCATTACTCAGGTCAGTGACTGGGACTGATCCGCCATGAATACAAGGAGAATCATTTCCAGGAGCAGTTTCTGCAGCTGCAGCCAAGGATGGAGAGATCCTGCAGGACTTTAAGTGTGATTGCAGTGGCAGATGGAAGAGCGTAAGTCATTGAAAACACTGTTATACAAGCCTGAAGCTGCACGACRGAGACTTGGCTCTAATAATGCTGCTGTGTGTTAATCAATAGCAACAAGGTTTTTGAATGTATGAAGTCATCATGCAGAAAAACGGTGTGCGCAGAGATTCAAGGACAAACACGGGCCCTGAGGATCTGAAATCAATGCATGATGCTAAACATTTATAAAATACAAACACTTCAACTCCTAGTTGGCAATTAAAAACTTTTAAAAAAATCAATCTTGTGCAAATGCTAAGAAAATTTCCATGACTTTAAGAATTTGTCCCTTCAAAACATMGTCTTTACTCTTTTTAAAACTTATTTTTTAGACAACTTCTGCCATCTTATGAGAAGTTTGTCCAACACTAAAGATGTTTAACCTGAAAACTGAACTAAGCATCTTTTGGACCTATAGGTTCTGTAATGCTAACAATGAGATCAAATTTAATTTGTATATTTAAGAAAATGATAAAGGTAAATCTGTTGGAGAAATATGTATGGGTATAAGGCATGAATTGTTACTCAAGAAGGAATTAA
>NW_013952530.1:1128183-1134832 GCF_001266775.1 Austrofundulus limnaeus | reverse complement strand
AAAAAAGCCTAAAATTTGGAAATCTAAATTTTAGGCCTAAAAAAAATGCCCAGATTTTCATCCAAGGTCTTAAATTTAATTTTGTCAAGACAATCTTTTTTTTTACTTCCAATCATTCCTGAGAAGCGTTGGCTGCATAAATAAACAGAGTAAAGTGCAGTAATCAGAGCTTCATGCAATCTGTCTTCATGAAGGGCTACGTTTGCTACCAGTCTTTGTACGCAGTTAATCTACAAATCCTGTGATAACTGCAGACAAATGGCAGTTTACTTCCATGTTTTCAACCTCTTTGCCACTAAAATCCCCCACATAGCTATAAGAATTATTACCAGAAAACGTTACAGTCACCCATCAAATTCATTTTTCCAGTTGAAGTTATTGAAATTCTCTGATTTGGTTGATTGTAGTATTTTGTCAGTTACGTATAGGGCTCACAAAGGTACATTACTTTCAAACATCCAATTACATTTTGTTAAAAGAGTGAGTTGTTACAATTTGAAGGGGAKTGAAATGTTTGTCAAACCTGAAGTTAGAACCAGTTTGAAGGAATGGAGTACTTCAGTCCAGGGAATTAAATTATGGATTAATCTGGAAGATGACGTTAAATGCCAGATAAATGTGTACATTTAAGAGAATGATAAAGGTTAATTTGTTGGAGAAATATGTATGGGTATAAGGCATGAATTGTTACTCAAGAAGGAATTAAACCTTTATTTTGTTTTTTCTCTCTTTTTTTTTGTTCGTTGTAAATTGAAGATTTTTAGTTGAATTTTTTTAAGAAAAAGTGGCAGAAATCATAAGATTCTTTTCTTCTCCTGCTACCTTTCATTTAATTTGATTTTTTTTTGTTGTTGTATGTTGAATTTATGTTGTTTTGTTTTAAATGAATAAACTTTATAAACTAAATTAAATTAGGAATGCACGATATATCTGCATTATCATCGGTATCGGCCGATATTAACGTCCGATATCGATATACCCAATTTTTAGCTTTATGTTTCTGTTTTGGGAGGGGAAATGTTTGGTCGGGTGGAATCTGTTTGATCATGATGGTGTTTGTGACACTGCGCAGCCAGGAATAACTGAGGTAGCAATCAAATAAAGACACAAGTGTGTTTGTGTAATATTGGTAAAAATTGGTTATCGACCATAAAAGCAATAATATCAGATGTCCTGATGCATCTCAGTAATCCAGGTAGAAAAAAAATCAAAAATMAAAAATAAGTAGGTCCTCTGGATGGGTTCTTCTTTAGTGAAACATTTTGTCTCTCCTCCAAGAGACTTCTTCAGTTTGATGAGTTTCAGGTGAACTCAGCCTTATAAGCACTGCCTCCACATGGTGGACAAACAGGTYAGTCACATGCAAAAGAGGACCAATGCTTAGGCTTGATTAGTTCTATTGTTCATAGAGGGTCATGTGCCCCATCACCTGACTTATTGGTTTGGATGCTGTGGTTATTTGGTGTCGTGTTATGTGTATGTAGTGAATGCAAGCGGGGCTCAACTCCCCTTTGTTTTTGTCTTTTTTTTCCCTCTTTGTGTTGGTATCATTGGGGCCCTGATTCACACCTTTTTGCTCACAGGGGGCGGAGTCATACTTGCAATAACAGCGTTGTAGGAGGAGGACAAACGGACACGAAGGCCTCCACCTCTGTTTAATGGTGGACGGTTTTTCTTCACAAAGATGGCTTCCTTTACTCCTCTCTCAAACCAACGTTCCTCTCTATCAAGGATGAGAACATCTTCATCCCAGCGTTCACTCTTTCAGGGATGAAGATGTTCTCATCCAAACGAGCAGAGTGGCCAATTTTTGAAAATCACTGCCTGTTTTTAGAAACCTGTAGTCCAGGTTGTGTACATTATTTCTTTCCTCATTTCCACTCACACCACACCAGCCTCTGGTCGCTTACTTTGTGTCCACCATGGCAGCCAGCCACAAACGTTTAAAGGGGCAATATTATATGTTTCTCAGGCATATATTTAAATTCTATACAATAACAAAGTAACTATGTCAACTTTAGTTGTTATTAAATGCWGTTTATATGTTTAAATAGAAAATAAACTCTTCTTCTCATCATACCTCTTTCTAAACACCTTGAATTTGGCCTCTGTCTCTTTAAGAACCCTCTTCTGCTTCTGTCCCGCCCGTTTCAGCACGGGGTGGGTGGGTGTGCAGTGGAGCTGCCACACACACGTCGCGGCCAACTGATCCAATCATTTTAAACTTCAGCAGAGGCCACGCCTCCAGCAAGAATTGCTTCTCTGTAGCCGCGAGTCCAGACCCTCATACGAAGCAAAGTGAAGGACAAAGGTCTGGTTTTTACCAGACTAGACTGCCTCAGGAAACTACAGGATTTCTCAARCATGCAAGATTGAGTCAAAGCAAGACTCTGGGCATGTTTTTGATGAGAGGATAACGTTATAACATAAATTAAAAAAGTAAACATAAAACATAAAATTTAAAAAAGTTGATTTTACATGATATTGCCCCTTTAAGAGTTTATCTGCTAGTTAGCATTTGAGAAATAAAGACCAGGAGATTTCAATAATTATTTATCCTCAGCAGGGTTAGACCTGAACATTTGGGAATGTAGATCCAGATGAAGAAAATAAAACGTGCAGTTCCATTTAAACCAAACATTAAGCGACTAAAATAACTCACATTTGCCTAAAAACACAAGCAGGGTAGGTTGTGCTTTCTCTACAAGCTTCGATACGCAAGCACTTAGTGAGTGGCGTGTGTGTGTTCAAGCACCGGTTACAGGAGTTGAAGAATGTAAACAAATTGCAGGCAATTAATTACTCTAGAACAGGTGCACCTCCAAACATCTACAGGCTGCAGAGACCTGGTATTGCTCAGTCAGCCAAGTTAAAATGCCATCAGTTATTTACACGCGCAGGTGAAAAGTGGCCATCAAATTTGGGTGTGTGAACATGTAGCTGTTACAATAGAAAACAACACACACACAATTAAAACCAGCTTGTTAGGAAGCAAGAACGTAGTGTGAAAAATGAGACAAGTGTTTGCAAATATGCAGATGAAAACAAAAGTGGCATTCAGCCACAAGTTCCYACATGTACACACACACTAGGAAGGCTGGAGAATTGCCACACTAGCTGGCAGTGTGACAGATGACTCTATCTACAAACGCTACATGCCACGAGGGCCAGAGGGTGTGTGATCGGAACCTTGTCCCCGAGCTTTATCCGACAATGAAACAGGGAAGGATGGATGTTGCACAGGGATAAAAATAACACACCTGATACGTCTGGAAAAGCCAAACGAAAACAAATATGGCGGGAYGGGATACGTTTGGATGAGTGGAGCGTAAACAAATAGCAAACAGACCTTCAAACAGAGAGGAAGTGATTAACTGGATGTACAAATGATGCCACAATTCATCTCCATGTAAAGTTTGATTATCCGAACACTGGCAATGTGAATAAAAACAGTTTTTTATGTTTTCACCACTACTATATCTTGTTTTTTCATCTTCATTTTAAATCTAATATGTGCCATTGTACAAATGGATTCATGCATTTGTATGTTTACACAAAATAACAGTCTGACATCTTATGTGCACTTAAATAAAATTTGTATTATTGATTACACAAAAACTGCGTAATCGACAAAACCCAATAAAATGAGTTTTGGGGTGTGCTCTTTTCTCGTCTTGATTCATATCTTGGCTGCAGCTCTGTCATGTATTTGTGTTTCTTAGAAGCTTACATTTGAATAAATACTTTGGGAGTAATTTTAGGTGAAAGTTCAACAAAAGTTATCAAGAAAATTGCACAGTCAAGGAAATACTGTTTTTTAATGCAACAAATGYTACGTTTTCAAACTCAACAAATAGTTTTCAGTAACTGTGATTACAATACAGATCAAAATAATAGGAATTGCTWTTTTTTTTGAAAAATATTCATTACAGCTTTAACACACAAACACTGTCTTTTTTTTACTTTAATTTTTTGAAAATGTAAAAGGTCTGCAAAGTCCGAGGCTTCTAACAGAAAACTCTTCTGCTCAGGATGTTTATTGCTTGCCAAGTGGCTACTCGGCCTCGCACACAAACAAAGCACGAGCAGCTGTCTCACACAGCATCACAGTTTCCTGCTAACTGTAACATGACTCAGCCACAAGCAAAGCGCACCAGATGTCGTGCTGCTGGCACCAAAACCATAAACAAGAATCTTCAGGCAGCTCTGCCATCTGAAGAACTGAAACCCCCTCCATCAACTTATTTTTAAAGAAATGTCCCAGCATGAAGGGAAAATCCTTCTCATTGGCAACATGTGCAACTAAAGTGAAAAATCTTAACATTGTGCTGCAGGCCAGAGCTATGTTCAAATTGTAATGCCAAGGGCCAAACAGGGATTGTATAAGCTTTAAGTTTGAGTCAAAATCAAACGAGGACTGAGTGTGGGTTTCATGTTGTTTTTACTTAGAAAAAAAAGAATGCCAGTGCTGTATTCATGTGTTCAACCAATCACCWCACGTTTGGAATATTTAATCTGGTACAGCTACTTCAAAGATGGTTTTAAGATACTATATTAAATCATATTCAAGTAAACCTTCAAAATAAAAGTCTGTTTAAATGAGGTAGAAAATATTAGTGGCACAGTACTTTAATTATTTTTAACATCCTGCTTTAAGAGAGACAATAAATATGTAGTAAAATATTTTAACTGCCAAAACATCACTTCATTTGGTTCTCCAGGTGAATTTTATTTTGGAAAAGCCTAAAGTAAAGTAAAGTTCACTCACCTCTCATGATATGGCGCACGATTTTGATCGATCCTCCTCTTACATTCAGGATTTGGTGAACCCTCTGATGAAGCTAGAAGTTAAAACAAAAACAATAATATTAGAACATTTCCTTGGTGATGTGTTCGAAAGCACCTCTAACTTGAAATAGAATGATTGTATTTTATTCAGTCCGTGTTTAAAGTGTATTCCATTCCAACTCCAATCAGACTCCAAGAGTTCAAAGGACCAGGGGATTTATAGGATCTAATAATCATCTGCTCTGTTGGTATAAAAAGTGTTCAACAAACGACGCGGTTAATGTTCACGTTTTCCTAAACACAAAGTGAAAATTCCTGCTTTAGTTCTACTTTATTAATGCACATAAAAAAATCAATATAACTAATAAAAGCAGAGAGGAATAATCAATATCAAACTAACGGATGGTTTAATAAAAAGGAATTAAAGGCAGTCATAACTTTTTTATTGCTCTTTAAAAAAAAAAAACAAATTGCCAATGACTAGATAAACAAAATGTAGGAATTAAGAATTGCCTAGTTCACTTCCAGAGAAGAAAAGCAGCAATCTGAGAGCCCAGTTAAACCACATCAGTGCTGAAGTCMGTGAGCCAGTTGGGCACAGCACCATCTGATGCCTGTTTGCTTTTATAGCTTGTTTGATCGAATGCCTTAACGATAATTGATTGGTGAGAAAACTCAAGAGTCTGTGTGTGTGTGTGTGTGTGTGTGTGTGTGTGTGTGTGTGTGTGTGTGTACCTGTGAGATCCCAGAGTTGCTGATCTCCACCATAATATAGCAGAGCAACTGAAGAACAAACAGTCCAGCGTCTAGACGGCGAAGGTAGAACTCGTCCTCCATGCTGTCATCAAGTATCTCCCCCCGACGAACCATCTCCTGCGCCCACAAACACCAAACACAATTAAAGGTCCAGCTTTTCTTGGAGGAATGCATCGACCACTGACTTTTTAGCCAAAGAATCAAGCAAGTCTCATATTGAGAATGGAGAACGCCAAAAACTCACCAAATTTGAGCTCAATAGCTGTAAAATTCAACAATTCATAACCATAAGGTCACCCGGTGTCTTTAATCGGTTATAAATCTACATCTAATGGTTCCTTTCTGCAAGGTACATCAAAAACTGTCTAGTGGTTTGTGAGATATTTTGCTAACAAACCGACACTCATGCACGGAGATGAGCAAAAAAAAAAAACCTATTGCTTAGACCAGTGGTTCCCAAAGGTGGGGTCGGGACCACTTTGTGGGTCACGAAACATAAAGTGAGGGTTCCCAGACATCATTTTGAATGCAAAAAAATTGCTAATGAAATATTTTCACCATGATTATTGCAGTTTTTAAAAATATTAAGCAAAAATTAATAAAAATTGGTAGGGATGCTCCGATATGAAAATTTCAGCCGATAGATATCCAATATAATTATTGCTATTATAGACGATAACAAATATTTACCGATATTACACAAACACACAAATTATATTATACATATACGCACAAACACACCTGGGTCTTTTCTTGATACCGTAAATAAACAACAAGACCTCTGACATGGCTCTACTTCAGTTATTCCTGACTGCGCAGCATCAATATCACTATCATGAGATGCTGCTCAACCAACCATCTCCCCTCCCAAAACAGAAACACAAAGCTAAAAAGTGGGAAATTAATATCGGATGTTAATATGGGCCCAGTTTTACATATCGGACCGATACTGATATTCTAAAAAATGACCAATTTCAGCCGATACTGATATAAATACCGCTATACCGTGCATCCCTAAAAATTAGCATTGTAGTTTTTAGGTTTGTTTATAGTTATTATGCTCACGTTCAACAGAGTTATTAACAAAGTTTGCATATATATATAT
>NW_013952530.1:1126292-1128171 GCF_001266775.1 Austrofundulus limnaeus | reverse complement strand
CACGTAATATCTGGGGTCACGAGTGTCTGCAACTTTTATTTTGTAGGCCAGAAGCAAAAAAGTTTGAAAACCACTGACAGCCTCCTTCCAGCGAGATGTGATTATAAAAACCTTCAACATTAAACTTGGCAAGAATGTAATAAATTTGGTGTTTGTTGAATAAATGTGGGGCTTTAACAAAAAGAAATCAGAGGCAAAAAATAATTTGGGTGTTGTTTACCACCATTCTCCACAAATCCATTTTCTTCATTGACCACGCACACAAATCAATCGATTTCACTGAGCCGACCCACACACACACACACACACACCGAAAACCTCCAATATGAATGCGTACATTTGGACACTCGCAAAGTTATTCATCTTAACAGTCCTGTCAGTATGCCAATAACACAGCACTGCCAATAAGCACCAAGTCCACATTAATCATCATTAGAGATGAGGAGGTAAACCTGAGGGTGGTGAGCAGAGTCTAAAGCAAAAGCCACTAAAGAGGTATAGAAACACAGATTAGGTGAGCAGTCAAACCGTTTCAATGAAACTGGAATGAACAATATTTCTTATAAAGCTTCTGAACTAAATATTCCAACTCTATCTTTAAATTTCAGGACTGAACTAAAGTAGGCAACACATGATGCTGCCTTGTTAGTTACAGACAAATTTGTTCCTTTGCAGCTCGTTGAAATTTCATCCTTTCAAATCAAATCTTCACTTCAAATTGTTAACTAAAGCTCATTTTTAATTAGCAGCAAAACAATAAAAGCAGTTAAAACAAAAAGTGCTAATAAAGCCATCAAATCTGGGACATTTATCTCTCTCTTTTGTTTCCCCTGGGTAAAAACAGTGGCAGAGAGTTCTGTTTTGTAACAAAGAGGACAGTTATCACACTATAAAAATAGTCCCACAGCTTGGCCTTTTGTTGCCTGATAAGGAAACAAGACTTGAACCAAAGCCATTTGAATATAAATGCGTTTCCCCTCCTATCTATTAAAAATAAAATASTATCTCGGTTTCCAGGACAACAACCGGGCTCATTATTTTGTGGAGAAGGGGTAGCAGTTTGTTGCAAAGTCACACAGATCTCTCAATCCAATAACACCAGAAACAAATAAACAAAACAAAAAATACAGGATGAAGGTCTAATGTATAAAAATGCATACATAGAATCCACACAAAAAAAATTCATGAATTGATCCGTTTCCTTTTATTGTTTTAATAGGGACTGGGTCTATTTTATGTTACYCTCATGGCTTCACATGGTCATCACAGTATCACACGGCCAGAAGCAATCTCYGAAGGGGCCTTGGAAAACTCAATTATCCTCCTGTTTCCATTTTAGCCATCAAACTCTCCGCTGCAGGTCCACTAAAAATTATCCCATAAATGTGGAAAAAATTGGACCATAGTCCATTTTGTACACACTGACAGGATTACTGATAATTTTACTAGACTGCAGGTTATAAGTAATCAGGGATTTCCTAAATTATGTACATTGCTGGCACCATGTGAGAAAAAAACAGGTGATAGAGCAAAACCACAACGAGAAAAATTAAAGGTGGCTATTTCCAACGATTTACTCAAACTTGTGTCTTTTCTTTCTAGCATCCAAGCATTTTGTTCAGCGGATTCCAGAGATATTCAGTGGTTGATGCTGTAAAGTAGCTTGTTGATGCAACTTCTCTCTAAATAGCAAAAATTAAGTGAATAATTATTCAGCTAAAATCATTTGTAAAAGTTGCAAGATACATTAGGACTACGTAACACATACCTCCCACCAAACTGACTCATCGTATGATAAATGTTCATTACACGAGCTTCAAAACTAATCTCAACATAAATAAATAAATAAATAAATAAATAAATAAATAAATAAATAAAT
>NW_013952530.1:1120357-1126209 GCF_001266775.1 Austrofundulus limnaeus | reverse complement strand
CTTGTTTAGTAAATCAGTCTCAAAACAAGATCAAAAAGACTTTTTGGCTGATATAAGATTTTAAAACTTTGTAAGATGGACAGTTTTTGCAGTGGGGTTGATGGTTTTCAGAATTCTGTTTTACTTTATTTCAGGCCTAGTTCTCTTCTTAAGGCCCTGTCACACTACATATGCCAACTTATGAAACATTTTTATGTCTAAATTGCTAATAAAAGTTATATATTTGATCAAAAAATGTAAATCTAAAATATTCATAAGTTTCTTAAGTTGTTTAGTGTGACAGGGCCTTTACATCTGTTTAGTTTTCTTTATCTCCCTCAATCTGACACAAGCAGGAAGTGTTTTTACAACTAGAACCTGAAGTCAAACTGAGATTCACCCAACGTGCTCATCAGACAGGTCAACATAAAGACTGACAGGAAATGGGATTTTAAAGTTTTGGCAATGCACTCAACATCCATTAACTTCTGTAAGCTTTTAACATCTGCAACAACCCTTTCCATTTGGTTTCTCTGCTGTTAAAGCTGGTCTACCTAGGAAAAAAACAAAGAAAAAAGAAAAAGAAAACATTTTCAAATGAGATTTTAGTCAAGCCCCTTGCTGCACCCTCCGGGAGCCTGTCTGTAATGGAATGGAGAGATGTTAGACACGATGAATCAAGCCAGACCTTAAAATCTGAGCGATGACTGGAAGGTTTTGAACAATGACGAGTGCATTAAATATTCATTATTGTGAGCGGCGGAAGAGGACGTCTGGGATRTTAAAACCAGAGCCGACGCTGCTGCGGTGTGGCAGTACTCATTACAGCAGCAGAGGTTTGTCCACTCTGAGTTTTGACATTGTGGCCAATATCTTTTATGTGTCAGCTCGGTCCCTCCGGCAAACGCCGGACAGAAGAAGCCGGGAAAGAAAAACGTGTTGAAAGAAGGGATTGGACAAGTAAATTACGGCAACCTCAGGGGAGCCYGCAGCCTCGCTACAGTCCAGACAACGTAATAAGCAGTGATTTTCAGTCTTAGTCTTTTTACTGTAACTCAGCTGCTTGGTGCTTTTGTGTTTGTGTGAAKGGGTGTGTATGATGTATAGAGGACAGAGTGTCCAGACTTACAATTATTGGATATAATTGTAAACTACTTAAGATTGTGCATGTGGTAGCATTTGTTTAATGTGTTTATCTGATTGTTATTCCTATACCATATTTTCAGCAGGGATGCCTAAGTGCAGATATAATGTGCTAAAACCCACTCTCCATTAGATTGTGTGTAAGATATAATGATTCTGGGGCTTAAGGCCTGACTGCTTTTTATGGGTTTATTATTAAATAAATTAAAAAAAATGTAAATGGCAAACTTTGTGAGAGCAGGAGGCAATGGCAGAGAGAAAGAGAAAGAACAGTATCTGACCATGTCCACTAAAATTATAGTCCACCTAACCAAGTATTATAATCTTATATCAGCCAAAAATAATTTTTGATCTTGTTTTGAGTCTGATAAAGCAAGAGAAGAATGTGTTTGATTATTAATCTTGTTAGTTTGATTTGTTTTCTTATTTCAAGAAGTCTGCACTGGGAAATTATTTCACTTCATATGAGAAGATTCAGACTATAATCTAGCATTTTTAAACTTATTTTTACATGGTTAATTCATGTAGGACTGTGCAGTGTGTGCTTGAGAAAGAGGAAAGTGGAGGAGTTACCAATATCTGAGAGCATGCCTTTAACAAACGAGAAAAAATCCATCAAAGACCCAAAGATCTGGGAGACGCTTCATCCTTCAGCTCATCGTTATCTGCAGGCTGGGTCTCTTTGGGAATCATTTTCTTAGTGCTAATATTCCTTTTTGCATCAAACTGTGTTATCTTATCGTGTTAGCAACTCACTTACTTCTCTGGCTAATAAATATGCTCTTGCTCTGCAATGGTTTTTGCTATAAACACCACTCTATAAACACATCACATTTCGTTGATTATATGTTTTGTTTTTCCTCATCTATCCTTATGTGGTATTTCGTTTTTCTTTTAAGGATAAGGGTAGCGCCTCTTACGGCTGCACGACCCAGGCACCTGTTCTCCCATGTTTGTTTGTATTGTCTTTCTCTGAATGGGTTGTCCTGAACTGTATTTTCATTGTGCTGGTGCAATGACAAATAAAATTCTCTCTTTTGATCTTTTTTTTTTGAAGTATAAAAAAAGAACAGAGACTTTGGAGCAGCTGGTTACAAAGTGCATAAAGACAAATTTTACAATAGGTTCTTTGGTGAATTTTCTTAATTTCTTGATTTTATTGTAGATTTTAAATTAGGTTTTAGGCATTTCACAGTTTTTATTTCCTGTTTTTACTTCCTGCTTTTATTTTCTCTGTGTTTTTTGATTGGATTTGTTTTTTGTATGAGCTGCGGTGCAAAAAGTGCTTTACAAATCAAGTTAGATTCATGCCTCAGTTTAAAAGCCTTTTTATACTCGACTGATTCTTGGGTTGGAGTTGTGTTTGAACAAAAATAAATAAATACCGGTAAATAAAAAAAAACATTCTGGTCAAGTACTGGTCAGAAACTAAGCCAATGCAACTAAAGTCCAAAAATATCCCTAAATAGATTTAGAGAAATATTTAAGACCACTTTGTTTACAAGAAAGTCTGGCTCGCTGGAAGCAAAGCTAAATAAATTTTTTTAAATGAGCTATGACTCAAGATTTGCAAAGTTCTGCACCATTAGTGGCAAACCGGTTCAAACATGAACAAACCGGCTGCAGAAAAGACAATTTCAATGAAACGAACCAAGACTTCGTGAATGACGGAATCACAAAAACACTGTCAGGAAGAAAAGCTGAGACTCAAAGGAAATTTCATTGAAAAACTGGAGGTGAATCACACACAAAACAATTTTTATTTTTAGAAGTCAACTAAATTTATCACATCAGGGGGCAAAACCAATTCCAACGTCAGAAGAACATTCGTTTTAACTGTCAGCAAAGCTAATCTGGGACATTTCTGCACTGCTGCTGAAGGTTCACAAAAAAAGCACAACAACAGTCTGAGTTCTTCGTCAGGAAAGTGCAGTAAGGCATTTCACAGTATTGAGGTCAGCCTGAGCCATGTTCTGCTGAGCTTCATCAATCTCAGAAGAGTTTTACCATCAAGCAGAGAGAGGTCTGAAAACAGTGAAGGAGAAGAAGAAAAGAAGTGGCAAAAAAGGAGGAAACCAGGTGTGTGTAGTTGCAGAAACACTGGCAGTAGGGATGAAAACAGAAGACAAAGATTATTTAAAAACAGAAGTTARTTTGGAATTTTAGAAGAATGTGTTTAAGAGAGGAAAACTGATAAAAAAGACATAAGAAAGAAAATATAACAATTATAGCAAGAAAGAAAMGCAGCTGAGTTGAAGAAAGAGAGAATCAAAAGGATAAAAAAGRGAAAAAAATAGAAGCGATACCAAGGTGGGAAGAAAATAAGCAGCTTATTAAAGGCGCGAGGCTGGAGAAGCAAAGAAAAAGCAGCAGCAGCTTTTCCTCCGCTATCCTCCTGAGAAATCTGAGGATAATATGTTGCAGAGGAAAAACATTTTGCTTACCGCTCCCTAAAAACAGGCTTAACTAGGGKGGGGAACCAAAAAGGCACRACGGAGAGAGATAAAACTCTGCCGMTGCTGACGGCAGCCGATTCAGCTGAGGTGCGGGACAGAACTGGGTTGGCRTCTTTATCAGCTTCTTTAAAGTAAYGTGGCATTTGCTAGAGACTTTGATTCACACAAACGGGAAATATCACTGACRTGTTTCAGGGTTTGTGAACCAACAGGAAAGAAACCACAAACCAGTCGACCTCACTGGGGATGCTGGGGATGTACAACAATAGTTATTACTTTAAAGTGGACATATCATGCTTTTAAATCAGATTTCACATTTAAATCCTTCAGTTGCGGTCTATAYAAAGTGGAACTGTAAGGCTTTGGTCTCAAATTCTCCTTACTGTAACTCCRCAAGCCCCCTTGTCTCAGATCAACTCATTTTGAGGCTGTCTCTTTAAATCCAAACTAGGTGCTTCAAGCCCTGCCCCCATTTAGCTCTCTGAGCCATCCATTCTAGTTCTATTTCATCCCTACTGACCGCCAGAGGGTGGTGCTAAAAGCACTGAAATGTTCCCTTCGCGCATGCGCCGTTCGAGCTGTAATACCAATAGAGTCACATCTGTGACCAATCGGTTGACTAATCAGAGGCTATATAGCTTGATGTCATCCGAAGCTCTGTTCCTCTTTTCTTCTCGCATACGGTTCGTTTCTCTTGTGGAATATTTCGCCGTCGTTTGGACGTCCCGATTGCCAGTTGGCTGGAGTAGCGGTGTATCGYCCTCCAAGGGGCTGCGACGGACTTGTCTTCAAAACAAAGAGGTATCTKCTGTTTTGTTGGGGTGACGGCATTTTTCGCCTGGTTCCCCAACTTGCAGCGTTTCTTTTTCTTATCRCTGTTGCTWAGTTTGAWGAGTGAATTTGTTGGTGAATGGCAAGGTCAACTTAGCAAAGAGCTGCCTGATTCCATCGCAGGCAACAACTTTTCTTGGGRTGTTCTTGGRCTCACMCTCCATGACAGCCTACCCGTCTGTTCAGAGGGTGGACGATGTTCTCCGGCACATCAGTCAATTCAGGCTGGGCAGGCGGCTTCCTTACATTACCTTCCTGCAGCCACTAGRMAAACTGACCTCACTCACCCGGGTCRTGCCCTTAGGTCTGCTGTCACTGCGCCCATTTCAAATGTGGCTCAATGGTTTTCATCTGGATGCCAGGCTTCACAAGCATYGCAAAATTGTGGTGACGAGATCTTGTCTGCGTACCCTGRAYCCATGGAGGGACAGAGCTTATTTGTCCAAAGGTGTCCCTATGKGGATGGTTGTGTGTCRCAGGGAGGTGGTCACGACAGACGCCAGCTCCATRGGATGGGGGGCTGTGTGGCAGCACAGAGCGGTTCGGGRCCGCGGGAGTCACCAGGATCGCTCCAGACACATAAATGTGCTGGAGCTACGTGCTGTGTTTCTAGCTCTCAGACACTTCTTGCCCCACCTGGAGGGGAAACATGTCCTGGTTCGATCGGACAACACCTCTGTGGTCTACCACATCAGCCATCAGGGTGGCACAGCTCCTGAAGGTGGCCAGGGATCTCATGAGATGGGCCTCCCCTCGCCTGTCCACTCTGCGGGCAGTGTACATACCAGGGCAGGACAACCGGGCTGCAGACTCCTTTTCTCGGCAGGCACCTGCTCCAGGAGAGTGGTCTCTCCACAGCGACATAGTGCGCATGATATGGGATCTCTAYGGTCAGGCAGAAGTAGACCTGTTTGCCACAGAAGAATCGACTCATTGCCCTCTGTGGTATTCCCTTACAGGGGCATCAGGCGCACTGGGCCAGGACACCTTGGCACATCCTTGGCCAAGAGTCCTTCTATATGGAGACTATAAGGGGGTCTTTCCACCCCCTTCTCTGATTTGGCCGACTCTTCAGAGAGTTCTCGAAGAGGGCAACAGGGTGCTGCTGATAGCTCCGTATTGGCCAGCATGACCATGGTTCCCACTTCTACGGAGTCTGTGTCAAGATGCCCCATGGTGTCTTCCAACCAGGAGGGACCTACTGTCTCAGTTGGGGGGACTGATCTGGCACCCCAATCCTCAACGCCTCAGGCTGTGGGTGTGGCCACTGGGAGGCCTGAGCAGCAGCTGACTGGATATTCAGACTCTGTCAGGTGCACTATTTTAAGTGCTAGGGCACATTCTACTCGTCAGCAATATGAAAACAGGTGGCGTTTGTTTTCTCAGTGGTGTGCTGACCGCGATGAGGATCCAGTCTCCTGTGGGGTGCCCACTATCCTGGAT
>NW_013952530.1:1117227-1118654 GCF_001266775.1 Austrofundulus limnaeus | reverse complement strand
GTGTAAAGCGCTTTGGGGGTCCGGAGGGACTTGAAAAGCGCTCTATAAGTTCAGTACCATTTACCATATAATGTGAATGTGGCTTCTCCTCACCCTTTGGGACAGGTTCTTTTACAAGGGTCCTCTGGGCCTTCTCAGTGAGGTAGGTGCTCAGGATTCCTTGTGACATCACTGGTATTAGTCATTCAGTGCTTTTAGCACCGCCCTCTGGCGGTCAGAAGGGATGAAATAGAACRAAAGTTACGTATGTAACTACGGTTCTATGAATCCTGAATGACCGCCAGAGCTTCTTTGTCACTCAGAATCTTTGTATTTGAGAGAAGATTCTGTAGGAACAGAGCTTCGGATGACGTCAGGCTATATAGCCTCTGATTAGTCATCCAATTGGTCACAGGTGTGACTCTGTTGGTATTACAGCTCGAACGGCGCATGCGCGAAGGGAACATTCAGTGCTTTTAGCACTGCYCTCTGGCGGTCATTCAGGATTCATAGAACCATAGTTACATTCGTAACTTTCGTTTGATAGAGATGTTTATGACTATATAGCTGTGCAGAAACATTTTCTTCAATAATTAATTAAAAGATGTCAACAAGGGAAGACTTGTCCATCCACATGTTGGCTGGCAGGCAACTCTGCCTGGTACATTACTGCAGCAATTCCATGTAAACAGGTGTTTTTATTTTTATTTTATTTTATTTTTGTGGATTTGCCCCAGTAAACATCAGCATTTCCAGAGACCGGTCTCATGTAAACGGGGCCTTATATGCAGGAAAAACTGCTCATCTAYAAAATCATAAATTATGAGTAAACTGGTTAAAAAATCATTGTGTATGTCCAGTGGTGAGCACAGTTCCCCTAAAGCACAAAGGGGAACTAATTTCCTGATTAGTGCTTTACGGCTTTTGTTATTTTTAAAATTTATTAGTGGATTAGCACTTGCTAAATTTATGGGCTAAATTTAAAAGCACTAACTGAGGTTTTTAATGGGCCTGTGACATGTTTATCCTTCAAATACAAAAAGTCAAGGAAAACATTTATATTTAAAAAAAATTAGTACAATACACATGATTTTACCCATTTTGTCTCATAACTGCCATATTTTCTCTTGAATTTGGCTCAGCAAAGTGAAACAGGAAGTGACATCAAAGAGGAACTCTTTAAGAAAAGAAACTCTGTAGTCTTTGTTTATTGAAACAATCTTATTTAAACTCTTCAACTCTGATAGTGACACAAAATAATCTAAACATCAGATTCTTCTCTAATTATTGTAGCATCACTCTTTTTACATGCAGACATTCCTGTTTGACATCACTTCCTGTATCTTCACATGCAAAGATCTCAACAACTGTTCATCTCAAGGGCGTGACATTTATTTTTGCAATATGTTATCAATGTTCTCTTTCCAAGGTTCTAAGGCTCTTTCCAA
>NW_013952530.1:1114515-1116423 GCF_001266775.1 Austrofundulus limnaeus | reverse complement strand
GGATTATATAGTGCTTTAGAATTAGCTTTTGCTAATTTTTTCAGTGCGTTAGTGCTTTAGAGTTAGGGGACCTAAATATTTGAGTTAGTGCTTTAGGGTTAGTGCAACTAATATTTAGATTAGTGCTGCCAGCCACTGTGTATGCCTTTGTGGAACAATCTAAATACACACACCAGTCACCAAGAATTGCAACAAAATAAAAGCATCACACTGCATTGCACAACTAACATTTTGTACCTTATTAGTAAAGCAATATAGCTTACAAAGAAAAAAATAATAAACTAATATAAAAAAGGCCCATTTGTGTCCTATATAACTAAACATGTAATGTGCTGAAATCTCCAAGGACCTTATTATAATAACCACTAAACAAAAATTTAATGGCTATTACTTTAAAAGTAATAAAATCAACTGCATTATAAGATAAAATGTTTACGGCCGAAATATTTTCTGCAACATTAGCTGCAACACCTGCACAGATGAATACAAATTGTCCTACTAAAAGTACTTGGTTTTTTATTTTTATTTTTTTTTTTTTTGATCAATGAACTGCAAATAATTAACATTAAACTTTAGGAAAACTGTTGTGTAGTGCTGAACTGCACAGAACTGTTATGAAAGTCTTTTTTTTGCTTGAATAATTGTGTACTCCAGATGGTTTTAAAAGGAAACTACACACCCACAGCATCAAGCTCAAAGGGTTCTGTGACTCCATAGAGTTTTAGCAGAGATAAATATATATATAAAAAAGATTACTATACCATCTTTGTTCCAAATACTTTGATGCCACACTGGTCCCTTTATCCACTGCTACTAATCTCTATAGTCATCTAACAGTTTTTAAGCCCTATAGTTCAGAGTAAATAAAAAATAAGACTTTTCCCTGAAAGTTCTGGGTAAAGAGCAGAACTTTGTTGCCACAAATTATTAAAAAAAAGTGTTTTATCTCACGTCTTACCACCTGTGTGTCTGACTCCCAGAACGGCTGTGAACAGAGGAAGCCTAGCAATGTGCTTTCAAAGATAGCTGCACACAGACAGCCTTTCTTATCACCAGGTTATCGTAGAGCCACTCTTTTACCATCCCGCAGGAGGAGGCGAGTGCGCGGCGGAGGGAGACAGGCAGGGAGAGGRAAAAAAAAGTGGGAGGAGAGGAGAATGTCAAACTGTCTGGCCTTTTCTTGACAACCCTACCACACTGTCTGTCTGAGAAATTAATCTTCTGTCATCTTTAGATAGAAATCTCTCACTTATCTGCGTCCTCCCACACCTCCCTCCTCTTCGTCATTCCCTCATTCACTCAGACTTTATTTCTTTTCTTGCATTTCTCTTTTTACATACCACCTCTTCTGTTTTTTACAGCATCTCTGTGACTTTTTTTTTTTACTTGTCTTTCCACTTTTTTTTGAAGTTAGGATGATCTTTCCTTCTCTTTTCACGCTATTATCCCCTGCCTGGTCACTTCTATCTGTATGCTTCCACTGAGCTGTCTAACCAAAGGCTCAACACAATGAAATATATCCACACTGACGGCTGAAGTAAGGCCTCACACACCTATCAAACTTTTTATTCCTATGTAAACTGTCATATTGTTATACACTCCTGATCAAAATCTTAAGACCAGTCAAAAAAGTGCAAGAATTTGCATTTTGCACTATTGGATCTTAAGAAGGTTCTAAGTAGAGCTTCACAATGTTAAAAGAAGAAATCAATGCAAGAGACAAGAACTTTTGAGCAGGGAATGTTCTGAAAACTGCATTTACACTCAAACATGATTTTTTCAGCTGATCAAAAGTTTAAGACCATAGCTCAAAAAAATCCGAAAACCCCACAAAACAGAAATCAAAGCGTCAAAAAAAGGACTCAGTAATGAGTAGCTCCACCATTCTTGTTGATGACTTCAAACAAT
>NW_013952530.1:1101133-1113538 GCF_001266775.1 Austrofundulus limnaeus | reverse complement strand
AAGGACAACTCAGTTGTAATATTTAATAGTTTGGGTTAAATTGTAGCATGATTCAACAGTGCTAAACTCTGTATACACTCCTGATCAAAATCTTAAGACCAGTCAAAAAAGTGCAAGACAATTCCCTGCTCAAAAGTTCTTGTCTCTTGCTCTGATTTCTTCTTTTAACATTGTGAAGCTCTACTTAGAACCTTCTTAAGATCCAATAGTGCAAAATGCAAATTCTTGCACTTTTTTGACTGGTCTTAAGATTTTGATCGTATAAGCTGGATTCTAGTGGTATTTTAGCTCGATTATGAAACGATTACCAGTTTAAAGATAAAACAGTGTTGATATGTCAGAGTCAAAACCACTGAATTTTATAAAAG
Organism: Austrofundulus limnaeus; assembly: GCF_001266775.1. Taxonomy (NCBI): domain Eukaryota; kingdom Metazoa; phylum Chordata; class Actinopteri; order Cyprinodontiformes; family Rivulidae; genus Austrofundulus; species Austrofundulus limnaeus. The sequence continues at coordinate 1,113,170 of NW_013952530.1, read as the reverse complement.
AACATTTTTTTAAATAATTGCCAGCAGTCATTAACCAAGCTGCTCATAATAAACTACGTATATCCTCTGCGATCAGTTTTAAAAAGAGATTCTTATTTTGGAAAACCCTGCCGACGCTGCTAAATTTAAAACTAAATTTCAATTCTTGTGATTAAGTTAAAATTTGAGCCTTGGTTTTAAATGTCAGTTTAAATAATGTTATAAATAGACAYGTTGATAAAAAACTGTTTTAAAATCTGTTCACAGTGCAGAAAAAAGCTAACAAACTGATTTTAGGCAGAATAACTGTCAACATGTTCACTTTTTTTCCCATCTCCTCGTTCATATTTGTACAATAAAATGTAAAAAAATGTCTCGATGCAGCTCAATAATCCAGGGAAAAAAATGTAAAAAAATACTTTTAGAGATAAAAAGTTTCAATAAAGAACTCGTCCAGAGGACCTCAACTTTTTTTAAAGAACTAAATACTTTATTAAGTATTGTACTATTGTACTAGTATAATATACTAGATTTATTAGACAACATGTGATATTATTAAAAATTATGTCCACATGTGAAAAAGTTATTTTGTRTAAAATTCAAGTAAAAACAAAAGGATTTTTAGCATACATATTTAAAACCTCAGTGTTCCCCAAGACTCCATCACTGCAGTTGTTTCCATATGAAGGTAATATATTAAAAGGCGACAAAAAGAAAGGAAACGGGAGGAGGCGGAAGACAAATTGAGAGGGTCAGAAGGAGAGATAGAAGGAAGATGAAAGGAAAGATGCTTACATGTTTCTCTCCTTCGATCCTCTTGTCAGCCTGTTGTACAGCCTCCAGGTATTTAAAATACAACTCCATCAGTCGATCAACCTGAGGAGCGAATGAATAAGAGACACACAAAGGTGAGGTGAGAAAGGCAGCGGAGGAGAGAGCAAAGTGAAAATAAGGAAAATGCAGCAGGAAAAGGAGAGACTACAGAAGACAGAGTGAACAATAAAAGCAAATGCAGCCATGGATTCTGACATGTGGACTGTTTAAGGGCACTGAGAAATCTGTTTAGCACATTTTTGTACAATAAATTCTTTCTTTTCTCAACATTTTGGTACACATTATCAAATACTAACGATACGCAGATATGCACTACTGGTCAAAAGGTTTAGAACACCCTCATTTTTACAGTTTTTAATTTGAATGTCAAGCAGCTCAGATCCAAGCTTGAAAGGGTACAAAGGTACTTGGTGAACTGCCAGCAGTTAAAAAAAATGTAAGGTTATTTAAAACTGAAAGTCAATGTGTCTGTGAGTTCAGTTTCCTTCACAATGCACTCAAAAACTGGKGTAAATTCGAACAGGAAGAGGTGTGGCAGACCCACAACATCATCAGATGACAGGTTTCTCAGAGTCCGCAGCAAGAAGCGGCTCACAGCTCTCAGCTTTGAGCTAAGCTTAATGATGGGTTGWGTTGCAGCGAGAAAACCTTCTCTAGACAGCCTGGACCATGAAAAACCACCAATGGACCAGTGAAGACTGGAAGAAGGTGTTTGCGTTGACTGATTAATACAAATTTGTAATCAGCAGTCTTTTGTATGGTTTCTCAGCAGGGTTCCTACAGCTTAAGACAAGCTCAATTTAAGACTTTTAAAGATGTTTTAATGCCACTTCAAATGAAATTTATAACCAACTTCACAATAAACCAATTAAAAAATAAAAATAAAACAGCATCAGGTTTACCCAAATGTTTAAGATAAGATAAGATAAGATAAGATAAGATAAGATAAGATAAGATAAGATAAGATAAGATAAGATAAGATAAGATAAGATAAAACTTTATTGATCCCACCGTGGGGAAATTTGCACATTACTGCAGCTCAATACAGGAGAGGGTGAGAAGAATAAAGATATATAAAAGAAAACAAACATAAACAACCCCACAATATACACATGTGATATATAGTAATGTACATATACCAGTGCACATATACACACATATATAAAGACATATGCATATACATTTATATACATATATACACTGTATAGTACAGTACAAAACAAAAAACAACTAACTGCGAGAAGGATTTGGTAAACTATTTCAAGAAAAATGAAAACGTTACCAATTATTTAAATATTTGAGACAAATTACAATTATCCTAATTACAACGGACCACTGAAAGRTTGATTTAAGACTTTTTAAGGCTTTAGTTTTGGATTGATGGATTTAACGCCTTTTAAGACTTTTTAAAAATCCGTGGGAACCCTGCTCTGTGTGACAACTGCTAAACACAAAGGAAGAAGTGTGATGATGTGGGGCTGTCTTGCTGGATCCAGGGTTGGGTTTGTAAGAGGAAGAATGAGAGTGTTCTAAAACTTTTGACTGGTGGTGAACATTAGATAATTCAATTTCATGAATCACTTTTCACAGGAAAAGAAGCAGGTTCAAGGAGCTACCAACAGATTTATACACATCTGCAGGGCCTCTCATGCAGTTAAAAGTTAATTTTTTATGAGGGCACTTAGATTTAGAGAATAAGTTTTGATTCCAAGAACTGTAAAATACCTCGAAACCAAAACATATTGATAGTGGAATACTAAAACTTTATCAGGAAGGCTGAGCTGTAAATTGATCTGCTTTCTGTCATCCACGTGAAAACAAAAAAAAAAAATCTGAAGGAGGCAGGACATAAGATGAAAAACAGCAGCAAAAAACGAAACAAAAACGACAACTAACCTTCTCGCAGTCGTTTTCTGTGAACTTGTTCTGGAGTCTGGTTCTCTGCTGGGACTTGAGGTTTCTCAGCATGGAGGCGATGACGGAGCAGACGTGTTCTGAGGAGACGTTACAGCTATCAAAACAAGCCTACAAACTCTTACATCTTCAGATTTAGATTTTCATCAATTCAACGAAATAATTGCATCTCGCACGGACAAAAACCTGCGGGTCATGGGTTGGTTAATCATAACGCACAGGTGTGCTATGATTAACCAACCCATGACCCACAGGTTTTGATTCACAACAGAACTCATAAAACAAAACAAAAAAATCTGATTAAGTACTTGATCATTTGCAATTAGCTGCACACACAAGAGCCGACATCCTTGCAGAGAGAGTGCAGCTCAAGAGGAGAAGAAAATGTAAATGAATTTAAGAAATCAATGTAACTTTTGGGTGCATGCTGGAACGTGTGCAACAGTTCTGGATGTGGCGGAATTACATTTCTAACAGAGAGAGGAATTTGCCTGTGGCGGCTTCAGGGTCATTTAGCTGACAGAAGATCTGAAGACAAGGTAATTGWCTAAATGAGTGTTGCTAACAATGAGGGTCCTTTTTAAACCAATTCATGCAACACGAGATGGATCTTATTCACRCATCCTCTTCGTCACGCACTGTAAGAGCGACAGGGGACAATCACATCTTTCTCTAAGACATTGGATGAGAAATACACTGTACACACGAGGACAGAATGTGACATTGTAAAATCTCAGGATATACAGAGCGAAAGCAGAAAAATGTAATTGGACTTATCAACAAGAGGTCAATATTCTCTCTCAATGAGGCTTTGCAGTTGCTAAGCAACAAGAGTGCAGGAATCAATCCCGTTTCAGCGTTTTAAAAGGGGTCTTGTTTGCTGTCAGCTTCCTTTGTGCAATCCCCTCATGACCGCCAGCGTCTTTATTCACAAGACACGAGAGCTGAGGAAACTGAGGACTGTAACACCTGCCAGTGTCTGTTTTTCTGTTKTTTTTTTTTCCTTTCTTCAGGACATACAGACGACCATCAAGAGGAACACTGCGAGCAGGAAAAAGAGCAAAATAGGCAGTGAAATAATTTGGCAGAGGAGAACGTTCCACCAAAAGATGTAACAAATTTCCAACGCTAATTACACATTCATCATTCACGTTCAGCTTATTCAAATAACTGAAGATCTGAAACATTTTTACCTCAGTTTAATTTTTATTGACTGAGTTCTAAAATATTTAAAGCCAAAGCAAATGTTTTGCATATTTTGTTTTTCTCAATGTCAAATTATTGATAAATACAGTATGTAAAACCAGGAGGCACAATCCTTTTTAATCATTATGGTTTATTTTGAACTGCAAAACATATTTGTAAATCTTTAAACATTTAGAACGTATCTTTTTTTCCTCTAATGGAGGTTCTCTTAGGAGTTTTTTCAGTGACAAGATAAGGAAATTTAAGATAAGGTTTGAATTAAAGTTGTGCTTTTAGAGGTAAACATAGTGTGAATGCAAGAATCTCCATCTTAAGTACGCAAAACTAACGACAACTCTGACCTTTTTATTTTTATAATTTAGGAATTCTTTGTGCAAACTTTATGCAACAATTTCAGTGTTTGAAACACACCTTAATTTTTGTACTGCACCTTTTCCACAGTATTTTTTTTATATACATATGTTTGACTACTTTAAGAAAATTTAGAAAGTCTCATTCAGACTGATGCCATGGACCAAAAGAAGCAAGATGCCCTGATGTGAACAAACAACCRAACCATCTGCCAGAACACTCCTGGAAACTCACACAAATCTGAAAATTCAGAAGAACAGATAATGTTTGAGGCTCTTTTTGCTTGACACTAAGTGACAAGCTCATTAACAAMGGTTATAAAACATGAAACCTGGTTGAATATCAAGCAGGTATAGTCAAAGTGTCCCCTTACTTTAAATGTAGACAAACTTATTCCCCGTGCGGAGAGACAGGAAGCCTAACTGCCATTTCCGAAAGAACACTACTTTATCAACTTGATCCAACTGGTAATTGATGTCACCACCTCCGAGCCCTGCCCAGGGGGCTATTGATCCCCGGCTGTGGAGCGTTTTCTCCAAAGGGCTTAAAACTAAACAGAGACCGCTCCTTTGAGATTTGTGAAAAGGTGGAAGCAGGATTGCATTGTGGGTACCAGAAAGAGGGCAAGGTTAAATAAAACAGCTTCCTCGCCTATTTGTCTTGGGCAGACATGCAATCAATACATGTGTTTAAAATGCTGCTTCAGATTTGAATATTGGACAAAAATACAGAAATAAAAAAGGTCTACTTTTTTATTTTTGGGGGAAAAATAAAACTTTTACTTTGAAATTGTGTGATTGCCAAGAAAATAATGAAATTATTGATGGCTATGGATTTAAAAAAAACACCTTAAAATACATTACTGAATACACAAAACTAGAAATCTATTAGCATCATATTTTAGTTTTAATGTTAAGATCATTTCTTTATTAGGTGGACATCTGCATAAAATAAAATAATCAATAAATAGATGCACAATAAAAGTTATGTTCAATAGTTTTCTTGTTGCTTTTTCAGAGTCTGTGTATTTTCTGCATCGATTCAAGACTAAAACACAAGAATTTGCCAACAGTGCAGGAAGCAAATCAAGTCACCTTTTATACAAAATAATCTCACTTTTAAAATATTAGATTTAAAGTGAAATTATGAAAGAGCAATATCCAAAAACCAGTGGAGTTTACAATTACCTCTTGAATCAGTCAAATCAAACAGCACCAAACAGCTTTGATTAAATATGTATTGTGCTTGAATCATGCCTCTTATCCACCATTCAGATAGTCATCAAACAGAGAAATGAACACCCCTGTTCAGGATTTCTGCTAGGATCTTTCAATCTACACTTTTTTTGCTCAAAATAAGAACATGCATAAAAATAACTTCATAAATTCACAACTGGTGACAGATTGTCATTGGATTTTGCACGTGTCAAAATATATGTAAGAAATCCTTCCATCACTTTGAACTACTTCACAGGAGTAAAGAAAGTCTTCAGATCTTCTCAGAATTACTTTTTTAAAGTAATCGTAAATATTTCAAYGCTTGTTTCATTTATCCTTTATTAATCTTTCACCATTTGCTTCATCTGTGCTGCAGGAGATTTAAAGCACCAAGTTAACACTGCAAATAACCGTGAGATAGGCCTGGATTTATCCCCTAATTGGAGGCTGAAAGCAGTCTAGTTTAGACCTGAACAACAGAGGAGCAGACAGGTGGTACTAATTTGGCCTGAATGTGCTGTGCCCTGGGGAAAGCAATCAGCCTCTCAGCACTACAGGTTGGTTATCCAGAAGTTAAGAGCGTCTGTGTTCTCTGCGTAAAGAAGCAAGACTAGTCTACATTGGTGGTTGAGCTAGGGTTGGGCAATATTGGCAAAAAAATTAATCATGATTAATTGTGGTATTTAGCTGATAACGATTAATTTGAYGATTAATCCCCTGGAGTCCCTGGACACCCTTATGTCCTGGTCTCATGACCAATTTAGTGGGAAAGATTTGCTCTTCATTCAAATCTGTTCCAAGTTGTGTCAGAATTACAGACTTCAGGCTATACATCAAATTTTAATTTGTGTTGATAGATAAATAAATTACACAAYTTTTTTTTAAATGCTCGTCATATTTGAAGCAGAGAGGAGCACCAATCAGTCTGCCAGGCAGCATTAATCGCATTAATCGTCAAGTGCCAAAARATAATCGATTAATGTTTTTCTGACGATTACTTGCACACGATACGATTATGCCCAACCCTAGGTTGAGCCATGGCAGTTAGTGCCAAACCTTGGAAAAAAACAACAACAAATGTCAGGGTTTCCCTACTGGGCTTAAGCAGCAGAAAATGAAYGCAAGGATGGATGCATTCCCTTATAAATCATGCACACTTAATAAAAAAAAAACTTGCATAAACTACAAATAACCCATGAGTCTCTCTTCTCTTCTCTCTCGGACATTACGTCAGAAATGACGACGAATACTGGTGGTGATGACTAGCATGGATTTGGTCAGTAAGACTAGCCGCCAATGCGAAGGACCTTGAGCAGATGTTACATTTGTATGGCACATCGTCTACATCTGGGTTTTTATGCCAGAGACGGGCTTGTTGGATACTATGTGCCCGGTTGGTCTCAAAAAGCTCAACTCCCTTTCATCTCGCCTCTCTAAAATGGGTGGTTTTGCACTTGTAACTGAAAATTTTCAGCAGCAATGCCACACTTCTTGAGGGAGTCTTTTAGGTAGTCCTTGAACTGCTTCCTGGTCCTTCCAACTCAGCGTTCACCGTAGGTGAGCTCACCAGAGAAARGCTGTTTGGGCATCCTAAGATCACTCATGCGCACAAGATGGTCTGATCATTGTAGTTGTTTTCTAATGATCGTGCTTTCCACCGACTGGCATTTAAATCTCTGTATACTTCAAGGTTTGATACTTTTTCCTCCCAGGAAATGTTGAACAGCTTCCYGAGACAGTGTTGCTGAACGGCCTCGAGTTGTTGAATGTGGCAGCGGTATGTTGTCCAGCACTCCACTCCATAGAGGAGGGTACTTAAGACAACGGCGTGGTATACAGCAACTTTTGTGACAGAAGTTATGATCTGGCTTTTCCATTCCCTATCTTGCAAGCTTCTGAAAGATGCACTGGCTTTTGCGATGCGGTTTTGAATCACTTTATCCAGCTGCCCATTGTTCGGCAGGATGCTCCCTAGATGCACAAAGGCGTCCGTGTTCTTCGGATACTTGCCATCAAAAGATACCACTGAATTGATGTATTGTGTATCACGTCGGGGCTTGTGAAGTATAACAGTTTACTTGGTACTAACGCAAAGGCCAAACTGCTTCAAGGCATCAGAGAAGCTGTTTACCAAGAGCTGCAGACCTTCCTAGCTTTGCGAGAAAATGACAGTCAAACTACAAATAACCCATGAGTAAGGCTGAGCTAATAAACTTGTCCTACCACTAAGGGAAATGTTGCTTAAAAGTGCTCTCCCTGTACCTTCCTGAGTAGAATATGAAGTGTTTTTTTTATTTAGACATACGTATGCCACGTCATATTTTATTAAAGTTTATAGAGATTAAATATAATCAATCCTCACAGGGGGGTAAAGTATAAGCTTGAACAAAAAGGCAATTAGATGCATCTTTGCACAAAGATCTAACAACAAATATTGCCTTCTAAAGTACACTAATACCAGGATTACACAGCACGACTGTTTAAACAAAGATCACGTCAAAGTTTGTAGCATCTAAAATGTTACTAAGTTCAATCTGTATCAAAGATGTTCAGAGCTGGGACGAAAATTTACACAAAAAGATGCATCTGGTTGCCTAATTTTGATAGAATTTTGTAAGGAGATGGATTTGTAGGAGATTCACTGCTGGAGATACACAYCAGCTCCCAATAAAAATTGCAAACCCCATTTGGAAAAGCAGGGAAATAAACTGGATGGAATGGTGTCAAACATTCAGTGGTGCATTGAAACTTTCAAAACTTATTTGTTAAAAAGGGAAGACAATAAAATAAACATATCAGCCAAAAAAAGCACATGGTTTAAATTTGCTATTAAACTGCAGCGATTTCTGTTTGTTTATTTGTAAGAGAAGCACGATTTGCTTTAATAAGGACATTCAACAAAGCAGTAGAAGCATACAATGTGACATTTTTTCTAATACAGGTCTCTTTACGCCTGTATGCCTTACTCATTACTTGTTTTAGTGCATTCATTAGAGAAATAAGGGTCACGATTTGAACATATGCAGCACTGGAAGACATTTGTGTGGCATTCAAATTATATTAAGTACAAAGGCCTTAGTTGCATCTCTGCTTTTTTGTGTGTTCACTCTGAACTAACACATTATACAAACATGCATGCACATAAACACGAAGGGGGCAAACAAAGAATCACTTTTCCGAGCCAGACTTGGGAGATGCAGCTAGGACTATTGTGCCGCGCCATGTAAATTAGTTGTTTACTTCTGTTCCCTCTAACACTTGCTCGCATCATTAGCCACCTAAATATTACAACCGGCTGGCACCAATTTCCATCACACAATCTCATTTCTGTGGTAATGACAAAGTACGTACACCAATAAACCGAGACCCCAAAACAAGAGGCAGAGTTGTGACAAGAATACTCACGAGCAGAGAAATGTAATTTGTTGTTCGGATTGTTTTTACCCTTTCTTTTTCTTATTTTCCTTTTGCTTTCTGTTCTATTAATTATGCCCTTCTTTTTGTTAATCTGTCTGGGTAATCTGTAGTCATTTGGGCTGTGTCAGTTTCAGAAAGAATTTTTTTGGGGATCAATCTTTGCACTGAGGTTTAATTGTCAGGATTAAGTGAATGAACATAAAAAAGAAAGGACAACAGAGGGAAGGTCAGAAAGGTCCCTACTTCCTAATTAGTTTTGTTTGAAGCATATGATTGTTAATTAATCTTCAGAGTTCTTGTGTTATTCAGAAGAACCACTTGAATGATGTTTTTTTCAATTAGTCTTCTTACAGCAAGGGATAGCTCACTAAATAAGACATATTTATATACAGGATGGACAAATAAGTAGCCATACTATAGAAAATTCTACACAGGATACAATTTTAAACACACTAAATARAAAACTAGCAATCATTAAAAGGATTTTGCCTGTTGCATTTCATGCTAGATTTTTTTTTTCCGTGTCACTTCAGTACAGTTCCTAACAATTTGATGGCTTCCTCTAGTTCGTGATACRTTCAATTTCTTTTTCTTTTTATTTGTTGAGTATGATATTATCTTACTCATGAGATTTTTTTAGACRTGTTAATTACCTGACATGTCGCACATTTGGACAAGTTAGTTCAAGTTGCCCAGCAGAGCACGCTAAATTGCCACATTTTTTAAAGTCTTTTTTTTTCCCGCACTGCCCTGCAAGCTGTTTTAATACAGGACAGCAGCGCAGGAAGCTTTCACTGCAAGGAAGGGTTATCTTGCACACTTTTCCTTTAGCTGCTTAAAAGGTTCAAAGGTTAATTTATCAAGTCTCTGGGCGATAAGCGGAACACAATGGCAGACAATTTGTTCTCCTCTGCAGCGCTGAAAAACCTCATCACACTCATGAAACTTAATTAACAGACAGAAACAGGGAGGTGTTTCAAATGTTGAACCAAAGCCAACAAACAGTAATCAAAGAAATGGAAAAAGATTCTGTTTTTCATCTGTTTTTCCCCCTCCCCCGTGTTATTTCATTTTCCAGTTTATGACATGGACCTACGTCTCTGTTCTCCTGTCTTTCCATCTTCGACTCTTGTTTGCTCTTTCCATCTCTCACTCAGAGACAAGAGAGGTTAGAGAGCACGGACAGGAAAATCAATCAAGATTGGATTGATAGTGTAAACTGACAGTCTGAAGRGGCAGCAAACTGATACATGAGCAGAGCAGGACTGAGTGTTTCTGCAGAAAACAGGGTGTGACCACACAGTGTGGAAAAATACAAGCAGAAAAAACATTTTGAATAACTTATCTATTCTGTTATTTAAATGAATATTTTCTATTCATAAAATATTGAAGGTCCTGCAAAGTGTGAAGAAATTAGAGACGGCTCAAAACTTTTGCTCAGTACTTTATATATCATAAAATATAGAGATGATAGATTTAAGAACCATTACTGTTTTGCCCTGCGAGTCATACCATTTGAAGGGGTCAAACCTTCGCGGCTGACTGCAGCCCTTGTAAAAAAAATCGTATTACTTTTGCCTCGTGCTGTAATTACTGACTGACCTTCGTGTTCTTTCTCTGAAGTGCCGGTTTTCTTCATCTTTTTGGGGGTTTTCATGAAAAGTGGAAAGATGGTCCGCAAGCCCAGAATGTCCACAAATTTATGGCAGTTATCTGCTCCCTCTGGTCCAATCATTGCATGGTCCAGGACTTTCAGAGCACTGGTGCGAGACATTTTCTTCTCTCTACAGGGAGGGCAAAAAAAAAAAAAGATCAACATACAGTATATCAAGAACTGCACTTTTAAAGCCAACCCAGAAAAGGGTTAACTGTGGCTAAGTCAGCTGGAATACATCTCAAAAGTTTTGTTGAACTGGTAATAAAACTATTATTTTATATATCTAACTTTAGAAAAAAAACTTTCGTAAACTTTCATTTTTTTTTATAACAAAACAACTTGTATTTATTGTCATCAACAACAATTTGTTGGAGAAATATGTAATGGTATAATGTACAAATTGCTGCTCAAACCTTTTTAAAAGGTAAAAAATGTTTTTTTTTCTTTTTTGTATGTTTTTTGTTTTTGTAATTTGAAGATTTTTGATTGAATTTATTTATTTGAGAAAAAGGGGCAGATATAAGATTTTTTCTTCTTCTGCTACCTTTTATTTAATTTATGATTTGTATTTTTATTATATATTGAATTTGTTGTTTTTAAAAAAATGAGTAAAACTTAATAAAAGTAATAACAATGACTCAACCAATCACAATCCTGCCAACCTGTTCTCTGTCAAAAATATTTTTACTCACAAAGCAGCTCAAATATTAAAGACAGACAAAAAATACAAAATATTTATCAATGTACTCACCATATTTTTGTCACAGGTAAACATTTTGAACCATAATTTAAACACTTTTTCATCTTATTAGGTTTAGGAAGCACTTTATGATGTTCCTTAGTCATTTGTTTCTCTAGAGGGTTTAATACTTTATAATATGATTTTAATATCTGACAAACAAATGTTCTGCAAGACAAATATTCGCCTGTTTCTTATCAAAGAATTCTCATAATATGGGAATTCAACCTTTTCTTCCCGTGTTTATATTCCCCCCTCTAGCATAGACCTTCTGTTAGGAAATGTAGCTGTCTGTCTGAGTGTCATTTCCTTCATTTCCACCAATGACAGACGACAGTGTTTATCTCAGAGGAGGGACACATATTTCAGGCAGTTGTGTCTGCTTCCGCAGACAGACACATTGTATTTGATGGACGGCTGGGGAGGACAAGTAGGAGTGATATGCAGTGTACTTTCCAAAGGGAAACGAAGGCAATTTGGTCTGCAGACAGCAAACGTAACTCAACATCTTGGTCTTGGGAACTAACCCGTGAAGTGAACGGAGGGTCACGTTTGATGGATCCCAACAAGACAACGCAAGTAGGTTTGTTTTAGAGTCCATTCAAGATCAGTGGTTTCCATGTTGTCTTATAACATCAAGTTTGTGGTCTTGAGATGATGGAAAAAAATTGGATTAAGAAAGAATAGGATTTAGAAAAAGAAAGCAAGCAGAATATATATATA
>NW_013952530.1:1081043-1100295 GCF_001266775.1 Austrofundulus limnaeus | reverse complement strand
GTGTGTGTGTGTGTGTGTGTGTGTGTGTGTGTACAGATTTTTGTTTCATTGTGGGGACAATTATTGACCATTTCCCCGGTACACAGCCTGGTGAGGTTAGGGTTTGGGTCAGGTGTGTAGCCTACCTGGGAGGTTATGGTTGGCTTTAGAATTGACGGGGAAATGAGTGGAAGCCAATGCAAAGTCCCTATGAGGATAGAACAACAAATGTGTGTGCGCGGGAGGTGTGGAGCGGAGCCCGCAAGCAGAGCGCAGTGTTATTAGGAGAGATGAGACTGTCGGCGGRCGACCCATTGATACTGCTGGATTATTTTTTATGGAACATGATGAAAACTTTTACTTTCAGCGGGCGACCGCTCCCCCTCCCCCTCGGTCGCACCAGTGTGACCGGACTTTTTTTTTAGTCGCACTATTAGGAAATTGGTCGCACTCTAGAGCCCTGTATCACCTCTTCTAGCCTGGCCCTTGCCTTCCTATGCAGTTCCGCTCAGTTCTAGTTTCCCTTCCCTAAGTTGGGGTCGGGACCCACAGTGGGGTCCTGAGACATCAAGGTGGGGTCCTGAAAAGATTTTCTGAATTAATTACACTAAAAAATTACAACTAACAATAATTTTTTTTGCCTTTGTTGTTACAAAAGACTAAAGTTAGTGTAACTAAAATGGACAAAAATAGCATAATAAATAGTGTTACTATGCTCTTGTTTATTTGACGTGAAAACAATGTTCATCAACCAACAACAGCTGGGGGCTCAGGTCTCTGCTGCTGGTRGTTTGTGGGTCAAAAGCTGAAACGTTTGGGAACCACTGCTCTAGACGACACTACAAGATTGCTGATCCCGGTTCAAGAGCTGATTATTCTATTCAAAGCATTCAGACGTCATACCAGATCGTGTCAAATACGTATTTAAAACGAAATACAGCGTGGCAGTTTAAAAACAACAAAAGGTAAGTTTTTCATTACGGTCCCACTGTTTCCTAAGAATTTGTGACCAACCGACCAGCAAGACACGTGACTGGACTTTGAGAAGCCAGTTTTGAAAATCACAGCCTTTTTTTATGTGCACGTCTTCTAGGCCATGTACATTTTTTATTTCCCCAACCTCAGCGTACATCATACACCACTACCGGAGTACACTTTGAAATACAAAAACAGACTTATCCAGATCAAGTTTAAAATAGTTTTCATTCGTCATTGCCGTGAGTTTTAGGACATTGTGGACCTGAACAGGAGTTTAACTTTTTAAATGTTAAAAAATATTTATTTGGTTCTAAAACCATCTTGTCTTAATATATTTTAATGTTATTTAAGATACAAACTTAAAAAAAGCTTATTAATTAAGTTTTAAATGTAGTGTTACTTTGTTTTCCACAGTTTTGTTGGGTTTTTTTTTAAACAATTAAAAAAGGTGGAAAAAAAAAATGGTTTGGGCTGCTTCTCTTGTGTCTGCTTCAACAAATACAAACCGTTTTGCTTAATGATGCAGACATCTCCCTGCTTGTTGTTCCAAACAGCCTTCATTCATTGAACTGTTTTTCTAAAAATCACAATGGCAGTTTCTTTCTTTGCTAAAGAAAAAATATATTTAAAAAAAAAAGATATATACATGAATATTGCTTTTTTCCCTTTGCTGTCCTTTTATTCAGACTCTTTCAGCCTTTCTCTGGAGAACGATTTAGCAGAAAAAGTTTTTTTTTCATTGCAATAATGAGATATTGATTGGAGCCTTAAATCTGTGTGTCCAGTGATGTGATTGTCAGTGCTCGAGCGCAGAAGCTGTGAAGGTTTCATAAATGCATGTGATGTGTCTTTATGACTCTTTAAGGTCAGATGTGTGCTCTGCTGCACTTCAACCAACTACTGACTGACTGGAGGAATCTGGCAACCTCACAAGGCAGCGGAGCAGGTAGCTGTGCAGAGTTAGGTAAGAACCAAAGAAATAAAGAAAGAAACATCTGAAATAAACTTCTACATACAAAAATGTTTTTTTCTTTCATTAATAGCTGAAATATTTGGTTTTGGTTCATCTATACCTGATGACTTTGTATTGTACAATGTAGTTTAACACACCGTGCAGTTTCTTTAATCTGGAAACTAAAGATTTTTCTTTAACAAACGGATTCGATGACACTGTTTATATAAATGGTTCTAAAACTTTTCAGCTTCCAACCCACAGAATAACAGAAGCAGAGCCTTATGACCAGATCACTGCTAATTAAAGTATACAAACATTGCTAATAAGCCAATTAAACTAGACAATAATGACAGCGCAAACAGCTTCAACTAAGTTTTTTTCTTTTTAAATCTCTGCATGACTACTGTTGATTCTTGGGACAGGATAAATCCACAATTACCAGTCATTTTACAATAAATTAAGAGTCTGAAGATCATCTCACAACTCACTACTTGGAGTTTCTCGACCCAGGGTCGAGTCCAGACTTCAGCATTAAGAACAACCTGTGCCCAGGTAATTGTGGCACTGCAAAAAATATTATCTTATAGGTCAGGGCTATTCAATTAAAATGCTCGGGGGCCACAGTTACTGCAGGTCAACAACTAAGGGGCCAAACATCCAGCAATTAAAATTATTATGTAAATAAACCAAGTATTATAAAGATCTGTTACCTTTGAAATTGTTTATTTTGCTGTATTTAATCATGAATACAACTAACAGAACCCTATAAAATTGATAATTAAACAATACCAAAAACAAAAAGAACACATTATGCCTCCTATTTAACGTAAATATTCTGACATCTCTGACAAACCAATTTTATTTTCACTTTCATAGTTTTRTCTTAAACTGCTTGTAGTTTTAAGTGTCTTGGATGTTCATAGAAATGTTTTTTTACCAGCTTCTGGCTAAGATTCTGATGTTTCTGTAGATACCAGACATGTCTATGTTTAACTAAAAGAACTTAGAGTTAAGTTGAATAGCCCTGTTATGGGTACAAAATCTAAAGGTGTGGCAAACAAAAGTGACTTATTTTAGTTTTTATGTTTCATAAATGAGTACCAAATACAACTATCTAAATTTAGGCATAAATGCTCATTTAAAAATGCTGCTAAAAACAGAAAATGTCAATTTGTCCTTTTTCAAATCTCCTATTTCTCCACGTCTCCTGATAAAGAGGACGTTTTTACTCCTGTCAAACCTGAAGATCTGCTTTATTCTGTAACAAAAAATAAGCTGCAGCGTTTAAAATATCAGTTTGCCATTTTATTTTAATATTTTTACTTCCACCAAACATGCTGATTAAATTGCTGAAACTGTAAGATATTAAAAAGTGAAATTGCAACTATTTATCTCTGTAATTTCTTTTTAGAATTAGAAAAGAAATGTGAATTTAATAACATACTAGATGGCAATAGACTAGCAAAAGACATCAAAATTGGCAGCTGGAGAATAATTAAAGCTGCCTACTAAAAAGACAAAACAAGCTTCTTTTCATTTTTATGTGCAATCTGTAGTTTGAGACAAAAACAAGTAATGCAAGGCTGTGTGAGTGAATCACAGCTGTGTGACAGACAGTCCCTTAAACAACTCATCTTTAACTAAGAAAATGGCATGAAGAAAGCTGAAAGTCAGTCAATTCAACTTCTGTTTGTTATTTTAGGTAAGCACTAAAGATTAGGAAAAAGGTAATCTGGGAAAAGCTATCAAGTCCATGAATATGAGATTATATTTAATCTACATCAAAGTAATGGACGGTCAGCCAAACAGTTTTGCAACTATCCACAGTTCAGGAAGGTTAAAGTGTTTCTTCCTCCCACCATTTCCAGGAGATTAAATCTTTACCTGAGCATGAGATTCATCAGCTGAAGCCCCTCTCCTTTGAGGAAGCGGTCCCGATTGGAGGACAGCATCAGGCAGGAACACAGAGCGTCGAACAGGTTCTCCATCATCTCCTGCTCCTCAGCTGTGTTTGGGTTGTGACGTTTGAACACCTGTGGGGGGAAAAAAGGGGAAAGAGCAAAAAGCACTAAGACAAAAKGTGCAGCTACGATTCTTTACATTTTTTATCTTAAGTTGGTAAATTTAATGCAATTTGAGACATGCTGAGGCTGAAAAACAGAAAAAGCTTTGTAAAAAAGACTTTTGGTAATTATTAATAATAAAGTCACATAAGTCAAAGTTGACTGCACATTAAACTGACACTTGCATACAGGCACGCAGTTTACTCATGTCTGAAAAATAAAAGTGTTGATGGTGTTTGAAGGTTAGCAGGCAGGACAAAGAAAAACACACACAAACAAACAACAAAAAGCTAGATCTTACAGATAGCTGCTGCAGTAACACATCAATGCCATCCATTTCACCCAGTAATTCTCTAGTAGCTGTGGAAAAAGAAAAAAAAAGAGTTAAAAAGAACCACAAAACGTTGAATAAATACAACAATAGAAAAATTATGTTTAGACGTTTGGGCAAATCAGAGAGAAATAATGAAGGAGGGTTCCAGGTCTAACTCAGAAAGCAATAGCTTTTCTAYGCTGAATGACTTTGCAAATAATCATTAAAAGAAGCTGAAACTGGCTTGTGAAAAAAGGGCAGAAGTTTTAGCTTTAGCTCACACAAATAAGAACTGAGGACAAAAAGGACATGATTTAAATGCATATAATCATCATAGAACATGAAGGTGATCAAGAGTTATAACTAAAAGTATTCATTATTTCAGTTTAATTCATGTAGACTGATTTTTTTGCACAGAATACCTCTGCTGATGATAAAGTTGCTCATTTTACCTTTCAAATCTGTGCTTTATGTCAAATCCAACAGCAAGACGAAATAATTGCATGCAAATTAGGACTTCAGGGAGCGCCACTTTTTATGATAATTGGGTAATTTGCCTTTTTCTTACCTTAAAACAACGGACAATATTATTCGTGGGATATTATCTGTGACAGCATACGTCCTCGTTTAGTAATAAATATATATGTATATATATTTTTTTTTTGGTGGGGGGGATATTGATATTCTTGGAGGTGGCTGGACTGCATAAAGGAGACAGCACTAGTGAAGGGTAGAGGAAATTTTGAAAAATGAGAAATGACTCCAACTGCATATCAATGTGGTTTGTGGCATTAATAACAACCTGTCCAAAGGTCTGTTAGTCCTGTGGCTATCTGATTTTACTGCCTTTTAGTCTGGGAGAGAAAGGAGGGGAAATGACAGCAAATACCCTTAGAGACGAGACAGTGGAAACAAAAAAATTAAGAAAGGAAAGGAAAGGAAAGGAAAGGAAAGGAAAGGAAAGGAAAGGAAAGGAAAGGAAAGGAAAGGAAAGGAAAGCAGGAATAAATAAGAAGTGTAGTAACAGATCCATGTGATGAAGAAAAAAGAGAAAACAAAGCAATGATAATAGAGAATACAACTCAAGTTAGGAAGAAACTTAAGAAAGGAGATGAATAAAGAAAATAAAAGAATATCTGAACCCACGTTTACTGAGGGACACTTACTGTCGTTATTCTGCAGCAAGATGGCCAGGATTTCACTGCAGTACAGCTTGTTAGCATCAAACGGCATCTTTGCCTGAAAGGGAAGGAGAGCAAAGTCCAATTACCACTTATCCTGTGAAACTCTGGTCTCTTGAGAATTACAAAACCACTATGTATTCTAGAAGAAAATCTGCATTTTGTAACTTCAAGCAGGAATCTGGCTTGTGYCGATTCTGCCTTGTGCCGTGTGCAAAAGTGAAGAGCATTTCTAAATATATTTGAATCCTCATTTACTGTATTCAAAACGAACACTACGCACCGTGCAGTATTTTTTAATAATACTTTGGCAATAACTGTTTGGAGACGACCCTATTTTTCTGTTAGCAAAATACCATATTAACCACTGGACACATGTTTATGAAACTTTCAGAAAGAATCATTGCATGCACATTTACAACTGATCAAATAAACTGGTTTATGTGAAATACCACACTACATTTTAGGTTATATAAAAGGTAATATTATTTATTTTATAATGGTAATTTTTGAAAAGATAAATATGTTAGTATTAGACAACAGTGACTTTAAAGCTATAAAACACTGGTTAACTGACCTATTAACTGGTCTTATTCTCTAAACCAGTGTTTTTCAAAGTGATGCGTCTCAGAAAGCTGGAGGGAAGATAAGAAAAAAAATGCAAAAATTAAAAAATCTAATCTAATAAATGTTTTAAATAATTATAAAATCAAATCTATTTTTCATGATCAATTTCAAGTATAATTTATAATAATATATTGAAATGTTAAAAGAGCTTAAGATGTTGTTTTTTTTTTGTTCTGTTCTTATTATCAACTGTTTGTTGAAAAGTTGTTTTTTCCAGTGAGAATATAATAGTGTTTAAAGCAGAGATTCTAAAACCATGGGCCGTGCCACCTTGAGAGCCTCAGAAGAATATCAGTTTTTAACTTTGGGTCGCAGAGGGCCACAGGACTGGATTGATTTTGAATAAGGTGCAATACATTTTCTCACCACTAGTAGCGGTAGTGTGCCACTCAGATGTTTAACAACTTTTTTAATACATAGAAGAACCTTAGAAACCTGCCGAGAATGGAAACCTATTTTAATTGAAAAGTAGAAGCAAAAATGAAGGCAACCCGTCAAAAAAATGCCAAAGTTTGTCACTAATATGAAGCGCAGCTTCTGGTTCTACCATGCAATACTTTACAAGTTCAAAGATTATCAAATACAATTGCAGATACAACTGTATTTTAATTTGCACTTTATCAAATTAATTTTCGTAGTTTATTTTTAAACATTTTGATGTTGCTATTTTAAAGAAACTTTAAGCTTGTCAAAAAGCTGTTGTTATTGTTATTGTCCTTAAGATGATCGGCTTCTGGTTCTACCATGTAAAAGTTTAAAAAGGCTTTATTTTCATTTGTACTTCAAATTTATTTTGACTTTTTTCTTTTAATTTGAAACATTTACATTAAACATTTTGAATATATTTATTTTATGCTCACAATTTTATTTATTGAATTGTCTATTTTTGTTATTGTTTATTAAATATATATATATTGTGTTGATAAGCCCGAGTGGTCTGTTTGACTGTTGTATTTGTTCAAATAATTGTTATGGGCAGGTTACAATATAAACAAATGTTTGTCATAAYCATGTCTTGTATTTATTTGACAGGAGTTTTACTTGCAAACCTTAAGTGTATTTAATTTAGATAAAATGCAAAACAATACAAATTAAACCAAGATTTAGAATAATTATCATTTTGATCAGTACATTGGTAATGTCTGACTGGGCCTTGTGTCACTTTATGTTCAACAAATTGGGCCCTGAGGTCAAAAGGTTAAGAACCCCTGGTTTAAAGCATGTTTGTTCATAAAATAAAATTATACAAAACAAATATAATAATTGTTCAAAATGGAATAAAAGTGAAAAAAAACATTCTAAAAGTTGATGTTTCTTTACATATTTTGTAGCACTGTTTGTAGGTTTGCAAGGGAGGGGATTCCCAGTCAGAAGCTAATGCTGTTGGGGGAACAGCATGAAAATGTTGGAGGACTCCTGCTCTAAATCACTCAAACCACAGCAAACACCCTGGTTTTTACCTTGATCCTCTTCAGCAGCCACTGCATGAGTCCTTGCTGAGCAGCTTCAGTGCACAGGCCGGGCCTAAACTCAGCCATATTCTCTATTATAGCTGCAAAARACAGACRATATCAAAAATTCAACATCTGCCTTCGAATGCTGRAACTGGATCAGCTGACAAAATAATCTTTGAGTAAAAATCCTTCATGGTGTTGAATCAGTTTGGATCAAAACACTTTTTGAGAACGTGCTTCAACGCTTGTTAACAAGAGGTGACGAAGATTAGAGAAGAGAAACTGGAATCTGGAATAACAAATCAATAATGATCTGGTGAACAATCCAGRCATTCTAGTGTCTTTTTCTGTCTCTTATTCTTTATTTAACAAGCACAAACAAAAGGTTTCATGTGTGCCATAGCACACTAGAATACTTTATTATAGCTCGTTTTAATCAAAAGCGAATATTAAAACCCTTCATCAGTCAAAACTTCCCTTTGAACAACAATGGCAAGCTTTAAAAAATTGAGCAGCTTGATTTTAACCTTCTTTTGTTGTTTTACAGTTATCATTAGAAAGCTGTCTCTGCAATTCACGTCTCCATCAGAGCAGACTGAAGCAGAAGAGGAAAAGGAGACGTTATGAGATAAAACGAGAGGGGAGAGGAAAACTCAGAAATGAGGGCAGAAGAAAAGTGAAGGGGAGGGAAAACAGGTGGGAAGACAAGTCAGAGATGAAAGATGCAAAAATGARGGACCTCAGAAACTGATACCAAGATTATTAAAAAAAAAGAAGAATAATAAGAAGGTGTGAGGTAAGATAGATGACATGAAACAAAACATCTGGCTGTATGGGCTGCAGATGATAGAGAAATGATGGAAAAACAAAACTAGGAGGAGGAGGAGAAAAACGAAGGGCCTTTATCAGGGATGCAAACAGAGCAGACAGACAGACAGACAGCATCCTGGAGGACAGCAGCCCCAGAACAGAAAGCAGCCAAGGCAGACAAAAGGCTTATTCAAGCTTGGAGAGCTCCCTTGATAACTCCCTCTCTCTCTCTCATACACACACACACACACACACACACACACACACACACACAAACTTCAGAGGGATGCACCAGTGTTGTGCCAACGATGTGAGTCTCACACACAGAGCCAAAAACACACACCTAAACAACCCTCCTGACACTCGGCCTCAATCTGGCAACAAAGAAAGAGAAATCATCTCAACAGAGTCATTCAACACAAAAAGAGCTGAGAGGCAGAAAAGTCTGATTTATGTAGGGCTAAATACGGAGGCCAAGACTTTTCAAACCATCTGCTAGTTTGTTTGTTTTTTTTCTCTCTGCTATACCTTTAACACTGTCAAAAGCACCAGCAACCAAACATCGGTTTAAGTTATGCTTGGCTAAAACTTTTACTTTCCTTTCAGTTGAGTGTTGAAGCTTATGTTGGCAGCAACTGACAGGTAAAAAAAAATGGTTTTGCAATATTAAATTTATCCTAAACTCCTCTTCTGGTGCTTGATTTGCTGCTTCTAGTGGCTTTTCCCCACATTGTAAAACAAAACCAAAACTCAACCAACTAGGGCTGCGCCATATTCGACAATCTTGCAATAATGATAATATTTGCAAATACTGCGAAGCCGATATCAAGTGCAATATGCTTAATCTGTACTTCCTACTCTATGTAACCTTTAGCATTTCTGGCAAATTCAGTTGTGTCTTGTGTGAGCTTTTGATGCCAAGAAACTCTGTCCTACTGGACAAATACTGAAATTGAAAAACACAACTTCAAAACTCTTTAAATACAATTATTGCACTCCAAACACCCTTTTGCGATATGAATATTGCGTACACTGATACTGCGAAGACAATATTTTTGCGATACATTGGCAGCCCTGTCATAACCCTTTCTTCTCTGAGGGGTAAAACACAACTTATTTCCAAAATAGATGACAAATAATCAGCTAAATGCTAAACAAATCCATTAGAGCACAGCTTGTTTATGTAAAGAACTGCCTGCAGTGTCAGGAAACCACCTGTTTACAGAGGAGGATGAAAATATCCACACACCGAAATATTGCAATGTTTAATTTCCTGATACGGTTTCGATTTTTTGTGTTTTTCTGATTGCAAAAAGATAAACTGAATTTAAGCAAATTATATGCATGTAATTAGGGATGCACCGATATGAAAATCTCAGCCGATATCGGTATCTGATATAATTACTGCTGTAATGGCCGAAAACCAATATTTACAGATATTACACAAACACACAAATTATATACATACGTATAAGCACACACACACATGGGTCTTTTTTGATACAGTAAAATGACCAGACCTGTGACAAGGCTCTACTTCAGTTATTCCTGACTGTGGTGCATCAATATCACTATCATGATCAAACAGATGCAGCTCAACCAACCATCTCCCCTCCCAGAACAGAAACACAAAGMTAAAAAGTGGGAAATCAATATCGGATGTTAATATCGGCCCAGTTTTACATATCGGACTGATACCGATAYTCTAAAAAATKACCAAAATTGGCCGATACCGATATCAATACTGATATATCGTRCATCCCTACATATAATGCATGGTGTGCTCTTTATACTGAGTTTTTTAAAATAAGACTTCGAGGGAAAAAATGGTAATRTATCACCTTGCTKACAGTATCACAATATATCGCCATATATTGTGATATGCATCATTTCAATACACAGCCCTAGCTGTTTACAGTAAATTATGTCCATAATGTTCTCCACAGCATATACTTTTTTGCTGGATATGCACTGACTATTCTAGCAGAGAGGAGGCCGCATGACAAAACAAAGATAAATAATTACGTAAATTCATGTCTTTTTATTTGCATAGCCAAGTGAGATCTTATGAATCAACAGCGTGAATTGTAGTTATTTTTATTTTCTTTACTTTGTCATTCATTTCTTAATGATTTAAAATTTTGTTGTGTATTCTTTTTTAATAACTATGTTGCATTTGATCAAACCATAGGCTTCTGACTGAAGTAATACAAACAGCTGTGGTGTGGAGCAGCCACATACTAACACCCACACATGCAGTCTCTACAAAAACAAAAAAAGGACTCAGCCAAATAGATTCAAACCAGAACCCATCTTGCAGAAGCTACAGTGCTAACCACTGCAGTACTGTGCATAATGTAGTCTGACATAAAATATTTAACATGCAGAGAGAGAAAAAAAACATCTAGAATGTTAAAAAAWATATATGGCATTGTGCATTTACACAGAAAGGCTGCAGCCACAGGACAGAAACAGGCTCTGTCAAAACAACCGTTCCATATTTCATCTCTGGCACCAGCTTTGTGGGTCYATCACAGAAGCCAGTGTAAAACAGGAGCAATGTTTGGAAACAACATGACAATTTCAACACTTTCATTCAGACATGTTTTGCATATATTGGATAGKTGACAAGGAAATGGCTCTAACTAGTGTTTTCCTTCTTTAAATATTTAAGTCCATTTGTTTCAGGCTATGGAGCTGTGATCACAAACACTGCAGAAATTTGGTTGACAATTCACGCTTTGCAATTTTAAACATTGCTGGATCTGAATGCAGCCCAACGATTGGGTACAAAGACACTACATTATGTAGTGCTAATTTTGGTGCACGATGGCATTTTATTTGTTATTAACACAGAGAGATAATTCTCCCCATTTTGATGTCTTCTTACCCAGTGTGTTATGGATRCCATCAGCCTCTTCTTTCACTTGTTCATCCAGCCGCTCCATATTCTGTACCAACAAGGCCACCACCTGTCCCTCCAACTGCAAACAAAGATGAGTCAGTTAGTCAGTTCTGACTAAGGCTGTCCTGATCCGATATCAATATCGATTATCGGTCTGATAATTRCCAAAAAATAAAAATAKYGGATTATATCGGCCTGCATCTAAAATCTCAGATATAATCGCTCCGATATAAGCGGTCCATCCATAGTCTGCTCAGGATTTCTATGCAGCRGTGCTTGGATCAAGAATAAACTAGAGAAATTGCATTTCCTGTGAAAATGCTAGAGTGAATTCTTCACGCTTAAAATGTAAGCTGAAAGCTGCTRAAATTGAGCTGAAAATATTTAAYAGGAAAACTATTTATACTTTGTTTTAACACTTTACTTTGAAAAGCTGAAWGAAGCAAAAATGCATAACTTTGCAGAAAAACAGTAAAAATTAGCACATTGCRCAAAWCTAGTTAAAAACAGAAAACRGCTAAGCTAAAATAGCTAAATATAGCTGAAAACATCTGTAAAAARCAWAAATAACATGGTAGCAGAAAAAAGCATTAAAAGCAGAAAAACACAAAAGAATAGCAGGAAAATGCAGAATTCTAGCTGAAWTAGCAGAAAAAGCCTAAAATTAGCAATAAAGTAGCTAAAATTAGCACAAGAAAGTGAAAAAGAGCAGAACCAGAACAAAATGTGTATAGTGCTGTGAAGATTTAGAAACATTTTAAAGGACTTTAAGGATGTTGAAAATAACTCCATTCATTTTCAATGGCAAAAAGTGTCTAAAAAAATTGAAAAAGCTAAAAAAAGTATAAAAAGCTGAAATACCAAAAGTCATAGCACCCCTCACATGAATGAGCTGAACGTTTTGATATATGAATTGTTGAAATAGCATAAAAATTGTGGAACGAGTTAGATGCTGAAAAACGTATGGAAGAAAAAAGTGATAAGTGACCTTGAATAGTTATTTTAGAGTTTAAAAGTATATTTTGTTTTTATTGGATATATTAAGGTAATTTTCATGGTCTTCTGTTTTATTATTTATTTATTGTATTTAATTGTGCAATATTCTTATGCTTAAATTAAACAATTATGTAACCCTTTGGTTAATGATAAATGGGACCAGTCTTTCTCATACCAACTGTTGTTGACTATTGTTCCCTGCTTGACTTGATCACGTCTTTTTAAGATTCCACACTACAAAAAAAGTAATAAAAGCATAGGATTTGTTCTGATATTGTATCGGGTCTGGTATTGGCCAACACTCACTATACACAACAAATAGTGAAAAAGTTGTATTGGGACACCCCTAGTTCTGACACATCATATATACYGTTACACAACACTTTGAAGATTTATCTGTATAACCCAAAAATAAACTGCAAAATTCTCATTCCAACACTCTTTAMATTCAAACAGGTTATTAATATCTTATAAGACACTCAATAAAGACAAAAAACACAGCTTAGGGAACAACAAAGTGATATTTTCGTTTTTCTGTCGATTTACATTTAAGTGGAAGAAACTTGGGACATTTTCACACAAGCTCTGAAGGGAAGCAAGTGTTATCAGTCAAGTCAAGATTGGAGGCTCAACCAAACAAAGATTGTAGGGTGCCAGTGGCTTGGATGAAAGTACTATAGGAGATGAAAGAAGATGGGCAGTCAAAGCAGATTTATAAGCCACAGAGACTGCTGWGAGTCATTTTGATTTATCTTATCAAGGATAACACCTGGCCTTCTGGCAGCAAGGACGGAGAGGCTGCAGGCATTACAGAACACAGTAGAGACAAATGGAATCAACCAACCAACCTCGCTGCCCTGAAACTGTTTCCCTGCGATGCAGCTGTAAAGAACACTGGGGTTATGGACGCTCCAGTGCATGGTAAATGGGCTGCATTTATATTATGCCTTCATCCTGTAAATGCTGCAAAGCCACCTGAGCTGTTATCTCACACACGGTCATGCAAGCAGCCAACCCACCAACACACAAACTCTACTTTTTTCAAGAATTGTTGACCTTATTTCCACTTCCTGTGATTACCCCTGTTAGACATTAGCCAGCTTGTAGTTAAAATAAGAAAACCCTCAGATAAAGATAAAACTCGAGTCGCACGTCTTTTTCCTGACTAAGTATAAACGGGTTGAAGASGCGGCGGGCCATAAATTAACATAATTCCTCCCTCTGCCCTCTCACAGCTGAAAAAGTCACACTCATTTGCTGTTGCATTGTTTCGAAAAGCTGCAATGTCACAATCCAGTGATGCATTAATTTTTCACCAAGATCTTGCATTGATGATGGTAGAGTCTGACCGCTGCGCAAAGCCTCCATGTGTRAGAACGACTCTTTCACAATTCCAGCCCGATGAATCCTGGCATTGTCACCTTGGAATATGGCCGTGCCATCAGGGCAGAAACMATCCACTGATGGAATAAYCTGGTCATTCAGTATATTCRGATAGTCAGCTGACCTCATTCTTTGAGCACAAACTGKTGCTCAACCTAAACCTGACCAACTGCAACCTTGTACAGTAGGCACTACATATGAAGGGTGCATCACTTCAYCTGCCTCTCTTCTTACCCTGATGAGCCCATCATACTGGAACAGGRTCARTCTGGACTCATCAGACCACATGACCTTCWTCCATTGCTCCAGAGTCCAATCTTTATGCTCCCGAGCAAATCGAAGCCTTTATTCTGCTTAGCCTCACTGATCAGTGGTTTTCTTAAGGCTACACAGCTGCTCAGCCCAATCCCTTGAGTTCCCTTTGCATCGTGCATGTGRRAATGCTCTTACTTTCAMTATTAAACATAGCCYGGAGTTCTACTGTTGTTTTTCTTCRATTTAATTTTACCAAACACTTAAGTGATCACTGATCGTTCAGGAATTTTTTCCGGCCACATTTCTTCCTTGAAGACGATGGGTCCCATTTTTAATAATGGGTTGGACAGTTCTTAACCCAGTGTTAGTATTTTCTACAATCTCCTTAGATGTTTTCTCTGCTTGATGCCAATGATTTGAGCCTTCTCAAACAGACTGACTTCTAATCCATGACCACAGGATGGGTCTTTCCACATGGTTGTTTAAAGGGGCATTATCATGTAAAATCAACATTTTGAGTTTTATATCATGCTATAATGTTATACTCTCATAAAAAAACATGCCCAAAGCCTTGCTCTGACTCATTCATGCATGTTTGAGAAATCCTGCAGCGTTTTTAGGAAGCCATGCTGAGGAGCAAAACAACAGGTGGGGACCAGAAACGCATTTTGGTACCAGAAACGCCCCTGGGACGTGTCTTTAAGCTGAACTTCCTCATCACGGAGCACACCCCCCAACCCCACACACCCCGCCCATGACTCCTGCAGGCTCTTGGCAGTAACAGAGCAAAGTGAAAGTGAAAATTAAACTGTCTGCTGCTCTCAACACTACTTCTCACTCAGTGAAGCTCTTTACAGATTCAAAATACCTTTGAGGAAATGTATTTTCAGATGCCAAGTAAACTGTATCATAGCGCACGCGCGAAACAACCCACCCCACTGAAACTTACGGGAGGGAAGCGGAAGGTGGTTCTTAAAGAGACAGAGGCCAATTTTCAAGGTGTTTAGAAGAGGAAGTGATGAGAAGATAAGTTTTTTTCTATTTAAACATAAAAACAGCATTTTTTAATAACAGCTAAAGGTGACATAGATGCTTTATTATGGTATAGTATTTAAATGTATGCCTGAGAAACACATAATATTGCCCCTTTAAGAAATAAGAAGCAACTCATTACACCAGTTGGGTTTAAATAACTTGTTGCCAGCTGAAAGATAATCGTCCATGCAGTAATTATCCAATAGGAGGCTTGTACCTATTTGCTTACGGTAGTTAAATCCAGGTGACAACTATTTTTTTTGGCCACACAGATCCTACATGTKAGGAAAAATAAGTCCCTGAAAGCAGCGAGAGACAAGACAACAGAGTCACTGATAAAGAGTCACAGTGGCAGTCATGAAGAAGCAGGCCCTCAGCTCTTCCCTCCATTAAAAAGCTCTAACTGCACATTATTGCAGTTTGACCTTTGTGTGTGTCGCTGTGAATGTCAGAAAGCATAATGGGATATCAACAATATTGATGCCACATTATGTAGGTGCCTCTCTGCTTCACAGACAGTGTAATAGGCTCAACTAGAAAAAAAGAGAGGTTGAAGTGGAAGAGAGAGAAAGTTGATGATAAACTGACAACCACAGGTAGAAGTTCACGAAGAAAACTTAAAAACTGAGAAAAGGGAGGCAATGATTACTATAGGGTTAGGTGCCAAAACAATTGATGAAATTTCAAACAAATTCAGGTTGATCTCAGTCATGAACATTTCACATTGTTCTTAGATAATAAGAGATATAAAATACATATTGTGCTAATGATTAAATGTTCATTACATAGTATCAAAACATTACAGACAAAAATTGGCTTCAGAATTCTTCATTAAAAAATAAACCTAAAAAAATCTAAATGTCAGCAAGAGTTAACACAAGTATTGCTTTGTATTCATTAAAAATGATGAAGTCATCGATTCTTCTTGTCTAGTTAAGATGCAGAAGCCCAGAAATTTAAGCATTGATCCATCAAGTGTAGTTTCATCAATGTGAAAGTCTGATGTAAATCTTGAACTCACCAGAGCATCTATGAGCACCTCAGCGCCCTCCTCGCTCTCGTGGAGTGTGTCGATATCCGTCAGCTCCTGCAGCAGGTCCACCACAGCTATGGCAACATGTGGCTGGTGTTCAGGATAATAAATACACCTGAGCTAGCCTAGCGCTTTGACAGTCCCAAAACAATCAATCGAAATTGATATTGTACGAAGATTTTAAGAAATGCTGTAAAAACTGTTTGAAAATACAAATCCACCTTAAGATTTATCTCCTAACTCAATAGCTTTTTGTTCTTT
The DNA here is from genome assembly GCF_001266775.1 of Austrofundulus limnaeus. Classification (NCBI taxonomy): domain Eukaryota; kingdom Metazoa; phylum Chordata; class Actinopteri; order Cyprinodontiformes; family Rivulidae; genus Austrofundulus; species Austrofundulus limnaeus. The sequence goes on along the minus strand of NW_013952530.1, from coordinate 1,084,067 downwards.
TTTTTTTGTAAAATAAATAAAAAACTCATTGTAATACATTGTGTGTTGTAGTTTCTCATTAGCTTCCTGTACGATAAATGATGGTAACTAAAGTTAGCACAAAAAGTAAGGAAGTTAATGTTTGGTAGATTATTTCTTTGTTGTAACAATGCTTCCTGGCAATAAATCTTAYATCATTGGAAAGCACGTTGATTTCCCTTTTAAATGGTGCCACATTTGTAAGGAAMARSMWTTKKKGGRWKRRSMRKWRMRSYKRRKWKKKKGGKTKSMMMMMWKRAAAAWTTKSCMAAWYYTYYYYKSCMAAMMASYTWWTTTTGCTGTTATTGACTTGTTTTGAGTTTCTGGTACCCYTAGATKCTGCCAGTCAGCCCTGTATAAGATTACTGCCAAGAAGCGTTGTTRCAGCAAAAACATAATCTACAAAACACAAATTCACTTAGGTTTTATGCTAAATATAAAATGATTTGTAAAAGTTTAGATGAATTCCTTTTCACCATGACTCTAATCCACTGCAGTAAGAACATTCTCTGCCATGATCAACAAAGCTAAACACACAGGAGAATACTGTTGAAAACCAATTACTTCTTCAGTAACTTTCTAAAAGGATATCAGTGTTTTCATGACCAAGAAGACCTAACAGAGAGTGGACGGCATTAAGTTCCACCAGCAGGTGGTAGAGATCCGGCATCGTGGCGATCACGTGCATTTCTTGAATAATGTCGTTCAGATCCAGCTCCGACTCCATGAATCTTGTTTGGAAAAAAACACAAATAAACGAAAGTTTAGACAGTGTTAGCATTCACAGGTTTTATTATATTCAAATTGGGTTCATACTGACAGATTCTTAGAGTAAGAATGTGCAAAGAAAATTATACCATGTCCCAAAATGTATAAAAACATTTTCTTCTTTCATAATCAAAATGTTACCAGAGCAAATGTCACTTTTAGTTAACTTGATCTAAACAGTGAAAAAAATAAAAAAATAAAATCTGGACCATCATTAATGACCTTACTTTTCTGGATTGTCTGGAAACTTAATCCTCAGTTCCTGGTTTTTGTATGACCTTTTCTCAAARGTCAGGATCATTTTCTTCACAGAGCTCTCATCAACCGGCTCAGCCTGTTTGATTGGTGCAGAAGGCAAGAAGTAGAGAAAAAAGAAAGAAAAAAGTGTTTTACTGAAGCAGCTGTTGAAATAGCGAAGAGCCATCAGGGTGACCTTAATTACAAATGGAGCGTATACATTTTTTTTATCAAATCAGAGGAAATCTAAGTGTATTTCTCAGAAAAGTGAATGCATTTGACCTCCTGAGGGCTTAAAAGCTGTAAATTGCTGCACAGATAATGACCGGTTAGGATATTTTAACTGCCTGACATTTTGAACAATGCAGCTCTTTGCTCTGAGAACCTCTTCACAGTGAGGATCTTTGTAAACGGTACAACAGTAGAATAATAAAAGCTTAATTATAGATGTGCAGTTTTTAAATGTGACACACCTAATAGCATAACTGGGGCTGAGACTCCCACAGAAACTCTTTGATGTTACCTTTACACCGTCAGTTGTGCCAGTACCTTACCTGTGTTTCAGCAAAGAAACTATTTACAAGCACACATTTTGCAAAACTAGCACAGCTGTAAAGATTTTCTCCCACCTCAGGTTCCTCCTCATCCTGGTCCATTAGTTTATCCAACATAATCTTTCTGTCTCCAGTCAGTTCTTCAGCCTCAGCACCTCCTTCAGCTTCCCGGTATCTGGCCAGCTCCCTAGCTGCCAGAGCTTTTATCTGCTTCCCTCCTCTGGAGTTCTCCTCTTCTCCCGCTGCTCCTCCATCCTCCTCTCTTAGACGCTTAGCTCCTCTATCAGGCTAAAGAGCAAAGAGAGAATGAAAACACAAACATGGAACTGAGGTTACAAACTTGTTTTAAACGCATGTTTGTGCAACACTGTTTGTAAAAAGTGACTTGGCAGATGATGCAGAATTTGTGTCCCTTTTTTCAAACAGCTTTTAATCTGAAGTTTTGTAAATGTGAACACCAGGATCATCAGGTCGGACATTTACAAAAAAAAAAWCAGAAATTGGAGTTGGTCAAAAAAATGATTATTATTACATATTTGTTTGCAAGTTTAAGAAACCCTTAGAAATTGTTTAGTAAATGGCCTGTGATGAAGCATGAGTAAATATGTGACCCATCACATCAAACCAAAAATTTAGTATCCAAGTGGTATGTGCAGAAATAGGCAGCTTTAGTGTTTTGATTAAAACATTTGCAATAATTGCCTTTTTCAAATGAATGAATACACTAGTGTAGAGGTAACCCTGGTGAAATATTCATTTCAATTTTTTGTCTTTGATTTTATTTTTTACACTTATAAGAAGAATATCATTTTAAAGTGTTTTTATTTTCTTTAAGTGAATATAAGTCCTATATATATGTTATCTCATTGAATCTTTTATTAGAGGTTATAATCAATATAATCAAAGTTTTATTGAATTAACCTTTGCATCTCTTTATTCCAGAAGTATAACACTTATAAGAAGAAAATCATTTTAAAGTGTTTTTATTTTTCTTTAAGTGAATAGGACAAAGTCCTATATATATGTTATCTCATTGAATCTTTTAAAAGAGGTTATAATCAATATAATCAAAGTTTTATTGAATTAACCTTTGCATCTCTTTATTCCAGAAGTATAACGCTGTGAAGAAAAAAGAGTTGAAATGTGCTTTAATGTTTTTTCTTAGTACTGGTATTAATAATGGTTTTATCATTTTTTTCTTAATTGATTNGGAGTAATTCCTACAGAGCAGTTAAAAAATAACAAGAATTTCATTTTTCACTGTGGGATCTTAAGAAGGTTCTAAGTAGAGCTTTGAAATGCAAAAAGAAGAAATGGGAATGAGACAAAAAATATATCTGAGTACCGTATTTTTCGGACTACAAGACATTTTCCTGAACTTTGAACCATGCGGCTTATACTCCGGTGCGGCTTATACATGGATTTTTTTCTTCAGCCACCAGGGGGC
>NW_013952530.1:1077181-1080093 GCF_001266775.1 Austrofundulus limnaeus | reverse complement strand
GTTCATATATCTAAAATAAATTACTTTATTTTGAGAAATACTGACCAGGTCACAAGTTTTCATTTTTCACTTCATGATCAGAGGGGTATTTCATTATTTCCTGATTTCATTTTGCAAGATCTTGCTGGATTATCTTTGTGAAGATTAGGCTGGTCCTAATTTCATAGGGTAATTCGCTACACTAGCAAAGTATCATTTGAATGAATTTTCTGAATATAATCTTAATTTTCTGAAGCACTTTTTTGAGCAGTAGCAACAAAAAACCTGATTTTGAGCAAAAATACTTTCACTTTTTTAGATTTTCCCTGCAAGCTAGCAGAGCTTTTACTTTGTTTCCAGTTGGAGAACTCCAATGTCCAAATACTATTTGACGTTTCTTCTTTAAAATGGCAAAGTATTCTCATTAGAATAACCTAAAAATATGATTCAGCCAAATATTAATTTATTATCATGATTAACCAAAACAAATCAAACTATATCTCTGGAACAGCTTATACCAGGATGATCCAAGTTTCAAGTCAGGAATCAGAAAATGTGCTGAGGTCATTTTTAACCAGTTGAATTTAATCCGTTTGATGTGATGGGTCACATAAGCAAGTTCTGCTCTTCGATTTTTTTATTCCAATAACATTGAAAAAAATTAATTTGAAGTTGTAATGGAATACTTATATAATATAAAATTATATAACAACAACAACAATAATAATAATGTTTAATAAATATTTCTCCCACGTAAATTAATTTCTTAAAAATTGAGTTATGGATGTCATCAATGAGCAACAAATATATATATATATTGCACACAAGTGAGGTAAAACAACAACAAAAAAAAAAAAAAACAAGTAGGTCAGACGGAAACCTTCACCTGAATATATTGTTACCCAACATTGCCAGCCTAGAAAACAAGCTAAGTGTGTGTTTAAACACCAAATAATAGTTTGATGGATTCAAGTCGAGGCAACCAGTAAAATGCATAAAACCAGTACCACCTTGATGTGTCCATGCATTAGTTGAATGACTGACTGACGGTTCAGAAAGGAAACCCAGAGATTTAAAACAGAATGAAAAAAAATGAGGTGAAAACTGAGGCAACAGATGGGATATTTTAATTTTATTTTATTGTGTATGTATGCTAACTCAGGCTGTCAGTAGCAGACAGTTGTTTGTTTCACCTTTACGATCCTGACTTTTCTACTCCAAGCTAACATGCTAATTTTAATGTTCTTCGATTCGAAAACAAATTATACAACATTGTTGTGCAAACGCTACATATTGATAATTCACAGTACAGACTGACGAACCTACTAAAATGTAAATAACGAGGCTAAACTTGAGTGAACATGATTAGCAAACGCTACTCAACAGATAATCGTGGGATAACCGAGTAAGCGCTCACTAACATTTATTTCATGCATACCTGATAGTTCAAAAGCTCTCCGACATCCATTTCTTCTAGTTAGAAGTTTTCACGATAAAAAAAAATGTGTTTAAAACTAAAAAAGAGCCTGCACAATTCTGCTAACAACAAGCTACCTCAAAACATGCCGGTGTTGTGCCGTAAAAAAGCGTTCCTGCCGTAAAGTAGGACTCGTGGAGTGTCGTAGTTATGTTTTGTATTGAACGCGTTGAATCTGGCTTTTATTTTGAAATATCTGGTTACTGAAACAGGGCTGATGTCCCCAAACTCCCAAATTTGACAGCGAAATTTGACAGTGACATTAATCTTTTGTTTGATGCTAAAGCTGATAATCCCGTGGGCACAACAGTAGTAACGCTGGATGGTCTAATGTTGTTTTTACAATCAAAAACTGATAAATACTCAGCATTATTACCTTTTTTTTTTCATTGTACATAAAACTTACAAATCAAAAAATACTTAAAAATGTTCACTTGTATAAAATCAGATAATTGCTGTTTTGTTGCCGTACTAACTGTGTCCAACAGGAGACATTTTATAATTGAAACAGAAAATTCAAAAGCACAGTAACTTAAAATAATAGTTTATGGATGCGATGTAAAATATTTAATTGTATGTAGAACAAAAATTTAAATGCAGTGGATTTACAGAGTTAATATCCACATTGTGACATGTGTTTCTAAACAAGTAAATTTTTAAAACAAATTAAATACTTGCATTTTGGAAAATATTTAGATGATTCTGTGCATATGGATGTGTTACTTATTTCAGCAATAAGTTAAAAATGCTACAAAAGACAGAAGAAATTGCCTTTGAATATTTAATTTAGCACAGTTTAGTTATTCTAAGAATCTTAATCAACTAATTGTATGTCTTTTACTGAATGTGCCTTAAATAATAAACTACTTCAACAATCAGTGATAATAGAACACAACTGTGATATGCCATTCCTCTCATCAACATTAAAATAAGCTCCCATAACGGTCCTCTTCAGGGGCACATCCACAAAGTCCCTGCCTGGTGGGCTCAATTTTCTTGTGTTCATGACAGGAGGCATTTAAATGCCAAGATCTCTTACTGTTCCAGACAAGCAGAAAATCATCCTTTCATGGAGAATCATAGTGAACTGTATGAGCACAGAATGGTGTAGACGCCTCTGTTGCCACTCCAGGCTCTGGTCAGTGATCTGTGACAGAAGAGCAATAGAAACAACATTCAAAAGGAAGGCCACTGCYAAACACTGAGGCTTGGTATCCAGTGGGGAAACAGCACTGCATTAAAGGGAAGAAACAATGTGAAAGCAAACAAAAGCAATCATGAAAATTTTAAAAGTTAATTTATGTGGAAATCTAAATGTCTTCTTTAGTCAACATCATATTTTTAGATGGCTGCAAAGACCAACCAAGACAATTAACATTTTTGTAGACTGGGCGTGTCTGGAAGGAGACCCAAAGGCAGCCCCAGAACTCTGTTGAATTATTATTATATTATTATC
>NW_013952530.1:1074749-1077011 GCF_001266775.1 Austrofundulus limnaeus | reverse complement strand
GGATGGATGGATGGATGAATGGATGGATGGATGGATGGGAGGATAGGAGGATGGATGTTGTAGCACATATTTTTAGCCTAAATGAGTCAACCACAGCACAGAACTAACAGCCTATGAGCCTCAGTTGTTTGATGTTTTTGTTCCACTCAGTGATTAACACGTTTTACAATCCCTGAAGGAGTCAGAAGCTTTTCATACACAACTGTCAGCCTAATGACATCTCCTCTTCATTTCCCTGCAGAAATGAGGCAACGCTCCGAGATCTTTCCCATATAGAACAGTGGTGCCCCATTTCTTTTGAACAAGCACAATACAAGCTGCCATCCAAGCTGTAAGCGATTGTTTATTGTGACGGTGGGATTCAGAAGAGACTTACGTGTGCTCTACATTCACGCTATTTTCTGAAAAACGATAGAAAGTGAGAGACATGATGAGGACTGATTGTCCTTATAATTTTCCCCTTGTTAAGTCAAATGATGCAACTAAATTAGTTTCTCTCCTCCAAGGCACAACCTGAATTATGTGTCACATCAATACAGTCCTTTCAAACTAATCCTTCACCAATTCTTCTTGAAGAGTTCTGGCAATATGAAGAGTTTACATGAAGTCATTGTTCAGGAAAAAGACACAAAAAGCCACGCAATCAAAGTTTTTTTTGTATTAAAACGAGCATTTCATTAGGAAAATGAGAACAGAAAATATAGAACAATTTTAGCTGAAAGATTATATTTTTTGATCAAGCAAGAACCATACTTTTCCTATATATATAAACAGTACATATGGTGCACTCTTTATTGTCTTCCCAGTGTTTCAGGTTCAGGTTTTGAAATTTTGATCCTGTTGATAAATTCCAACTGTCACCAAACTCAAGCTGAAATTTTCTCAACATAAGATCTTAGTTTAAAATTTTGTCATGGAAGGCAGCATTTAAGTTAATGGAACATTAAAGTACATTTTTCTGATTACAGATTAAGACAAATTTTAAACAAGCCCCAGGGGTAATTAAATGATAGAGTTGGGGAACGGTGATAAAGGATTGGGAATTGAGTTTTAGTTCCTCKGTCTTCCTGTGGCACTTCAGGTCCCCGTAACGCCTTCCAGGGTGAGTATTTTCACTAATAATTCTGCCGGACTTTGCGGTGGCAGCACAAACTGCCCCAGCATTGTTTGTTTAACTTTTTGTGGTTTGTTAGAACATTTATGATTGACAGACTCAGATGTTCACATGCTTCCAGATAATGGGGACAATTGTCTCAAAAGCAAAGCTACAAGTCCACAGAATGGCCTTGCATTGGCCTCATTCTGCTTTGTTTGATATGTTGCAATATGGAGGGTGTTATTTAAAGCATCCTCTGTGGATCTGCTTGAGATGTGTACTCATGCTGCTCCAGGGTAGGAAAGAGTTTGTCTTGCTGATTTTGCTTAAAATGGAAATGTGATCACTAGTGGCGGGCTCTCCCCTAAAGCGCAAATGTGCTATGTGGACCTAAATTTCTCCTTTTGCATTTTAGGGGTTTTATTAATTTCTTCAAATGATGTGCAGATTTGCACTTTCTAAATTTAGAATCGAGTAGCGCTAATCGCAAATAACGTTACAAGTTTGATCGTCAACATTGTCTAAAGAAAAAATAGAGACTCGTCTACACCCACTACGTTCTGTAGCATTATGTTTCGTTAAAGTTTCGTCATCATTTTCTTGAACATTGGAGGAGAAAGCCGTCTCTTATCAACACAATGGAGCTCCACTGATGGTTTTCATTTAGTGGAGAGTTCCCACCATTCTTTGCGTGACAAACAATATCGAGCCATCAATATTGTTGTTTATATACATATGTGAGCTTTGGGAGGATAGAGGGCGGAATTATAATTCATGTCCCGCTGCATCTTCACCAACATGCTGTTTCACGTCAAGCTCACAAGAAACAGCTTAAATTCAAGCTCTTATTTTGAAATTAATGGGTTCCTGTTTGTCCTGTATGCCTACCAGAATGCATCGCTTCAGTTTTMCAGTAAACAGTTTAAAATTACTAATATATCTGCATAGTTTCTTACAGAAGCCCTACTATAAACATAAGAAAACGATGTCAACACTATCAATCCACAGTTATTTTATTCTAACACCATGAATTAAAAAGTCTGTTTCAACAAATCACCTCCTCAAACTGCRACGACATGTGCCAATCTGTGAAAATAAATTATCATTCCACTAGTTGGCAGTATTGAGCTGCTGACATGTCTTATGGTGTCACTGGAATGTTTTCT
>NW_013952530.1:1062664-1067420 GCF_001266775.1 Austrofundulus limnaeus | reverse complement strand
AAAAAAAAAAGATTTGTAAATATGAATAAATTGACAGATGTGTTAAAATACTGTACCTTTAGAACCAGTATTGTGAATGAGAATTCACGTATTGGTACTAACAAGTCAAATTTAGAGGCTCAAACTCAACACTTACAGGTATAGATTGACAACAAAACTTTATAAAGCTATATAAACGGTGCATTCGTGTTAGTTTCATTTCTCTGGACTATGCATTTGTAAGCATGGAGAGTAGAAAATAAACACAGCTGATATAAAAATAGTAAAGTTTATTCTTTGGTGACAGCAGGTGGTTTTTCAGCTAACATAATGAGAGGATTAGAAACGCTGCTTCAGTCATCATTAAGGGAGTAACAGAAAACCTGGAGATATTTTAACAGTTCTCTTGGCAGGAAGCATGGATTACATAAGCATCCCAGACATGCGGAAAGGAGTAGAACAACATCAGCTGCAACGAGACAAATCTGATGCGACAGCTTGTAAATAAAGAGCAACTTGTTCGTAGTAATCTGCTGTTAAATCAGGGGAGTTTGTCATTTATGCAGGAGTATTAGCTTTTCAGTCAGGGTTGGTTTTTAATGGGGTATATTGTGTTTTTTAAGCAGTTTTGTCAAAGTTATAAAAATGTTGGCATTTGTAGTTTTTAGTGTTGTATAAAGTACCTCAAAGTGACACTTAGTACAAGTATCTTGTAATGTTACTTTGGTAAAACTTAAATTCTCATCTAAAATATTACTTCAGTAAAAGTTTTAAATTACAATATATATATATGTACTTAAGTATCAAAAGTAATTTTTTGACATAAAAAGTAAAAATATTGAGTAAAAATGAGCGTTTATATTTTTCAAAGTGATATTTATTGGGAGGTGACCTCTCCGAAAAAAAAATTTCTAAAGTTGTGCAGCTGTGATGGATCGTGTACAAAGTACAGTGTCAGAATATATTTATACTTCTCATCCAACTATAATTAAATTCACTCTGTCCGGGAGGCACAATTTCTCAGGATGGCATTTTTTGTTAAAAAATAACGAGCCGGAATGAAATAGGTGTAATGCCTTTCTACTTCTTACCTTTTTAAAAAATACAACTAGTAGAAAATACAAATAATTTTGTGAAAATATATAGAGTAGAAGTAAAATATCGTCTGGAAAAATAATTATTCATGTAAGTATGTATGTGTACTTTGTTACTTTATAACTCTGGTAATTGCATTACCGTTTTGCCCTCAAAGTTTTGCTTGTCTTTTATATTATTTGGGAATGTAAAAACAAGACCATCAGAGTGAAAAAATAATTATATTAACAAAAATAGGTCAACTAAATGCATCTCAAACCCAAACACCAAAAACAAAAAGTACATGCGATGCAAATCCACAAAAAAWTTTTTAAATTGCTCATTGAGTTTTTAAATTTTGTGTACGTTTCATTAATTTCATCAACCAAAATTCATATTCAAGGTTAACATTTTGTAATCATGTTCATAAATCATGGCTTTTTGTCTGCAAAATGGAATTATAGGCCCTAAAGGAGCGTTTAGCCTTTGCTTTCCATGCATTACACGGTAGCAGGAGCTTGAGTTGAAGTAATGAAAACAGATGTGAGAGGTCAGCGTGAGCACTGAGGTAACAGCTGGGACATCGACGTGAAGAAATGAGCTTCTTCAGAGGGAGAAAAGCATAACGTTTTGGTTATTTCTGATCCGTGCCTGTGGCACCACCACAACCAGAACAAGAGGCGTCTTACATAAAATAGACTTCACGTCGTTCAGTCCTGTTCACTTTCTGAAGGTTGAAGCGTTGGTGAGCATAAAAGCAGGTGACTTAAACAGTAACGCAACTGCTGTTTCGTGTGACAGACGGAAGGAAAAGTCTAATCCTGGTGCCACAAAGGCTGCTCAAATTATAAAAGCCATGTCGAAAATCAGATACATCCAGGTGAACAAGTGAAAAAAAGATTTTCTCTTTTGTTTCGAAGGGCGTAAAAGGACACAATCTGTATTTAGGTGAAGGGAAGGGAAATCCAATTTTTCTGTGTTTGCTGCAGTCGCATTTTAATGTCAGCTGTAAATGTACTCCAGCTGAATCATACCCGGAAKCAAACTGGATGTGAGCTGAATATTAAGAAGCCTATAAGAGCAATTATTAACTTCATCATCACATAAAAGTGGCTGTAATTTATCTGCAGGGCTGTGAGACTAACCTGTGCTGTAATTAGCAAGCTTATTAGTCCAGCTTGTGACAATCGCAAGACCCTGCTCGTAAAACCACTGCAGCTTTAGGCACCAGAAGACCGGCTTGTTTTTGCCGTGCAAAGTTACCAAAATGATCAGTTTCTTCTCACCTTCTTKTCAGACACACTGAGTTATGAGATCCTCATTTTCCCCTAAATGACGAGCATTGTACRTTGTTTGAGAGTCGCTTCACAACAGGAGAACTGGCCCCAGCTGAAATCTGACTGGCCCCCTGAAGTGCCCCTGTCCTGTCACCTAAGGTGGGTAGAGTACCCAAAAATCCAAGAAGTGACTCAAGTAAGAGTAAAAAGGTATTTGGTAAAAAGGCTCCTTAAGTACTGAGTAACTGATCAAAACATCAATTATTTAATATTTNACGACATGTGCCAATCTGTGAAAATAAATTATCATTCCACTAGTTGGCAGTATTGAGCTGCTGACATGTCTTATGGTGTCACTGGAATGTTTTCTGGTGAACGGAGACAAATTTATCGCTTTATGATTAGCTTCYGCTAAGTTTTTATGAGCATATGTGCTTTTGAAATTGCGGACCTAAATAAATTGACCAGCGCTTTAGAAATTGCGCAGCTAAATTTTGAATTAGCGCTACCCACCACTGGTGATCTCAAAAAAGGGTTTGTCTAAGCTTGTTAAAATAACTGTTAGAGGAAATGTCTTCATAAAGTCTGAATTTGTATTTACTATTCCTGCAAAATACATTAATTTGGATAAAACTATACCTAATTGATAAATAAATATTGTTTGACTGATAAGAAATGTATGTGGGCACAGTGTAGAAGATACGAACACAAGGCGAGAAGGAAACGTGATACAGGAAGTGAAGAGTGGCAGAGATGGAGGATGGGAATTAATTTTATCTTTATTATGAATGTGGCAGTTGTGGGTGCAGTGATCGCAGCTAACGCCTCTGGGCGATAGAAAACTAGGGTCAGCTAATCAGAGCAGCTTGTACAAGTAAAATTAAACACACACACACACACACACACACACAAACACACACAGACACACTAGGCCACTTTTATTTGGTGATGCAAAGGCCTCTGGAAGAGTATGTGGAACAAGATGTGATACAAAAACTCTCCAATGAAGCTGATAGCGATGAAAGCATTTTAGTTGGATTAGYAGCTCCTTGAAGGCATGAAAATTAATTAAATTAAATAATCTGCACACCCCTGGGTATAGTTAGTGAATAAAAGCCTAATTTAAAGTCACAGAGCTACAAATCACAGGCAGCTTTCATCAAAGTTTGAAGCRTTGAACGTTTGTTAGGAAAGTAGCATGACTTTGGTTTGGCCAGTCTTTTATATAAAAGAGTCTCCAGATGAAAAAAAAAAGATTTGTAAATATGAATAAATTGACAGATGTGTTAAAATACTGTACCTTTAGAACCAGTATTGTGAATGAGAATTCACGTATTGGTACTAACAAGTCAAATTTAGAGGCTCAAACTCAACACTTACAGGTATAGATTGACAACAAAACTTTATAAAGCTATATAAACGGTGCATTCGTGTTAGTTTCATTTCTCTGGACTATGCATTTGTAAGCATGGAGAGTAGAAAATAAACACAGCTGATATAAAAATAGTAAAGTTTATTCTTTGGTGACAGCAGGTGGTTTTTCAGCTAACATAATGAGAGGATTAGAAACGCTGCTTCAGTCATCATTAAGGGAGTAACAGAAAACCTGGAGATATTTTAACAGTTCTCTTGGCAGGAAGCATGGATTACATAAGCATCCCAGACATGCGGAAAGGAGTAGAACAACATCAGCTGCAACGAGACAAATCTGATGCGACAGCTTGTAAATAAAGAGCAACTTGTTCGTAGTAATCTGCTGTTAAATCAGGGGAGTTTGTCATTTATGCAGGAGTATTAGCTTTTCAGTCAGGGTTGGTTTTTAATGGGGTATATTGTGTTTTTTAAGCAGTTTTGTCAAAGTTATAAAAATGTTGGCATTTGTAGTTTTTAGTGTTGTATAAAGTACCTCAAAGTGACACTTAGTACAAGTATCTTGTAATGTTACTTTGGTAAAACTTAAATTCTCATCTAAAATATTACTTCAGTAAAAGTTTTAAATTACAATATATATATATGTACTTAAGTATCAAAAGTAATTTTTTGACATAAAAAGTAAAAATATTGAGTAAAAATGAGCGTTTATATTTTTCAAAGTGATATTTATTGGGAGGTGACCTCTCCGAAAAAAAAATTTCTAAAGTTGTGCAGCTGTGATGGATCGTGTACAAAGTACAGTGTCAGAATATATTTATACTTCTCATCCAACTATAATTAAATTCACTCTGTCCGGGAGGCACAATTTCTCAGGATGGCATTTTTTGTTAAAAAATAACGAGCCGGAATGAAATAGGTGTAATGCCTTTCTACTTCTTACCTTTTTAAAAAATACAACTAGTAGAAAATACAAATAATTTTGTGAAAATATATAGAGTAGAAGTAAAATATCGTCTGGAAAAATAATTATTCATGTAAGTATGTATGTGTAC
>NW_013952530.1:1054267-1061619 GCF_001266775.1 Austrofundulus limnaeus | reverse complement strand
ACAATATATTTAATGACATTACGTTAAATTTCAAGTGTTTGAACATGTGTGACTTGTACACACTTTACAAAACTGGGGATTTGTGTGCAAGGATGTTAATACTTGACCCCTCYAAGAATATTGTGGCCCCTTACCCTTAATCCCAGAATTGCCAATGCTTCATAAGCCTGAAAACCTGTTAAAACAGGTCTGATTGAAGACTTCTGCACTTTTCTTAACACTCTGTGCTGTGTAATTGATGTCACAGCTGATATGCTTCTCTTGACAACTATTTGACACAATGTGGGTTCCAAAACTACCAGACCACCACTTTGTAGTTTGTAGCTGATCACCCAGATCAAATGAGGTTAAATAGCCCTGAACCGGAGGTGTACTGGGCTGCATGTCGTCGTCAGTCAGACTTTTTCCCCTCTGCATCAGAGAGCCACAGGCGATCGGCCTCTCTCTGTAGCAGCCTGATCCTCGCTGCCTGTGAAGTCAAATGTTGACAGAGAATCGTGAAACCACATCAGAATACTAAAGAGGCCAGGGAATGTTTTGATGGGTGGAGTGAAAAAAAAGAGATTCACTGTGTAGAAAAACACAAACACGGTGTGTATTTTTTCCAGCGTTCTCATACTTTCATGTTGTAAAAATTACGAGCCGACCAGAGGCTTGTGTTTCGTAATAAGAGTTATCACCCTTTTTTCTGGTTTTTTGTTTTTTTCTGCAGCTAAGATAGTTTCTCTTGTGAAGCATTTGTTTCTATGTTTATTATGCTGGGAATGCACAGCACAGTTTGGTTGATTTAAACAATCTTTAAAAGGGTCTGAAAAGCTGAGATAGCAAACAAAATTTCTTGCCAGTCTCGAYAGTTTTTACAGTTTGTTCCCGCTATTCGTTTGAGTTGAGCAGTAGAAGAAACGGCGAGTAAAGGAGATAGAGCTGGAGATAAAAGGTAAGGGTTCACTACTGCGGGCCGGTTTGCATGGCTCTGTGGTTTCTGAAGGGTGTCTTGGCCTTTCATGCAAATGAGTTTGCATCTTATCAGCTCTCAGCGACACCAAAGTCCAAATAATGAGTACTTGGTCGGAGGGCTTTGGTGCGCTTGATTTGGTCTGTCAGGCTCGCTGAAATCTCTCAAACAAAAGCACTGAGCCTTGGCTGCAATGAGAGTGGGGCTTAATGAGGTGTGTGTAACCTCAACTAAAAAGATTTAATCACAGAGTCATCACATTCAGATTAGAACTTTTTTTTTTTTTTACCATTGTATCACTCAGTTTTCAATAAACGATAATTAATGTATAACAAAGTTTCCAGTATGGCTCCGTCCACTGGGGCCGGAGGCATAGGTTGTGCCTCAATTCATGGACTGGGTCCTCGTGAGTGCGCATTTGTCAGCTGCATACGTCACTGCCCTGCGCAGAGTACTGTCCCAAATCGAAGACTCCTCCCCTGAATAATGCAGGTGACAAACTCTCAAAATCCGAGGAAGCATGCGAGTATTCTCACCAGCCAAGGCTATATCAGGATTCAATGCGCGGACAGCAAAATAAACAGAGGAATGAAGACGGTGGAGTTTTTATTTCAATAAAGAGTCGGAGTAGTTTGGAATTCATCACAGACCAAAGAATTTCATTTTAAAAGTAAGTTTAACAATGTTGAAATATGCTGCAGTACGATGTTAAATTAAAAAAATATAACTACAAGTACAGATACTGGAGCTAAACCTGAATTATTAACTTTTTGTTTGCATGTAACATTTTGACTGTGAAGTTATTCTTCTAGTAAAAAGATGTGTAAATACACGTCCCAACGCATTTTAAGCCTGATATGAAACTGATAAGGGAGCGCGTGGTCACGCAAACTTCCGTGAAGCCGACATCAGGCGAAGGGTAGACTGTCTCATTTCATGGCAGTTTTAAGCAGCCTACCCGGCCCAGGGAGGACGTAGCCCACGTGGCCCAGCTGGGCTACATGCTCATGAGGACCCAGTCCATGAATTGAGACACAGACTTACTGYTCTCTGGCTGTGTGTTTGTCCAACCATCGCGGGTGGTCTTGTGTGCATGATATCTCCCGAATGAAATTATTTATTTACTTGTCCTGATGCATCTCAGTAATCCAGGTAGAAAAAAATCAAAAAGAAAAAATAAGTAGGTCCTCTGGATGAGTTCTTCTTTGGTGAAACATTTTGTCTCTCGTCCAAGAGACTTCTTCATTTTGATGAGTTTCAGATGAACTCAGCCTTATAAGCTCTGCCGCCACATGTGGACAAACAGGTTAGTCACATGTAAAAGAGGACCATCGCCTAACAATAGGCTTGATTAGCTCCTACAATGCTATTATTGCATGTATGACTCAACCCCCTGTGAGGAAAACGTGTGAATCAGGGCCCCAATGATAACCAACACAAAGAGGGAAAGAAAGACAATAACAAGGGGACGTCGAGCCCCGCTTGCACTCACTACATACACACAACAAAACACCAAAGAACCACAACCGAAGCATCCAAATCAGTAAGTCAGGTGATGGAACACATGACCCTCTATGAACAATAGAGCTAATCAAGCCTATTGTTAGGTGATGGCCCTCTTTTGCATGTGACTAACCTGTTTGTCCATGTGGAGGCGGAGCTTATAAGGCTGAGTTCACCTGAAACTCATCAGACTGAAGAAGTCTCTTGGAGGAGAGACGAAAYGTTTCACTAAAAAAGAACCCATCCAGAGGTTCTACTTATGTTTTATTTTTTGATATATATTTACTTACATATAGGCAGAGTAACTCAATTATTGCAGTCTGATTAGATCTGGGAATCAAAGGGTCAAAAGTCAAGGTCATTTAAGATGAATGGTAATATAAAACTGGCATTTTCTTCTAATTCCTCGAGAGTACAAATAAAATACCTGGTTAAAAATGGAAACAAATTATTATTTTGTATGATATGACCCAAATTTGATGAATGTGAATGTTTCAGGACACATTCTAAACATGGCCTTGGCACTGCTAAGAGACGTTTAATCTGTTGATRTTTCTGTGCAGTAAGCAGTCACTTCACTGTAAAAACTATTCATCTAACCAAGTCTTACAATCTTATATCAGCCAAAAATGCTTTTATGCCTCTGCCCGAGGCAGGTTACTATGAAAACATTATAATTGTGTAAATTTATCAAGCTCAAAAAGCACATAAATCGCTTAGATGATTATGAAAATTCTCATCTACGATCTAACGGAGGTCTGAAAACATTTTGGGGTCAAAGGTCAAACCTAAAGGTCAGGTAAAGTGATCTTTGTTGCTTGAATCCCCTTATTTTGGATGGTAGACATGAGTGGTTAAAATTGATGATATGGTAAATCTCAAAGAGGAAGTCATGTTTAGACATTGTTGATATTACATACGTAGAACATTTAAGTCCAAAAATAGAGGTCAACAGGTAACTGCATAYGAGTCTAGGGCAGGWGGAGGCTTTGGCATYGAGTTCYACCTTGTTTGATCTTGATTTATGAAATTAAAGCATCACTGTGAGCCTTCCCTTTCACTTGCTCAGCTAGCTTTAACACCAGTTTTTAAAAGATTTGTGTCATTATTGTTGCGCATTTTCTATCGTGCCCTAACTCAACTACCCGTATCTTGAATTCACATTGATCACCAGTGTTGGTGACAATGAAACGCTGCTTGCAAACGCAGAGTCGATCTCCGTGTCAGTTTTGGAGGGGAAAACTGTGTTTCCCCTCCCAGGCCGGCGCCTCGTTTCCCTGACATYATCCAAAACCAAGAGTTTGTTTACCGACAGGAAAAGAAAAAAAAAGCAGGACTTTGAAACGACTGAGTCATTGCTGTACCCCGCTGATGTAGTGAGCAGATTGGAAATGGGAAGGTTAATGAGATTTTCACAAAGTGTCCGCCTAGTGGTTTGAAGTCAGATTAAATTGACACACTCTGATTAAAATTAATTGACCTGTGAAATGAGTGTGTCCCTCAACGGGTTAAGATTGATGAATATCACAGAAGGGTCGAAGAGGAATAAGACAGAGATGAAAAAAGAAAAATCAACTTAGATAACTTGGAGGTAAAGGACAAAGATGGTAAATGGTCTGCATTTATCGAGCACCTTGTAATCTTGTTTTAGGTTTTGCGAAGAGCTTCTTCTCTACAATCATATTTATGCAGGTGAACATTTGGTGCAGTGAGAATACTTTAACACGAATAAGGGTTTGTTTTTTTTTTACCAGCTGTAAAATTGTTTTAGCCGGTTTAAAAACATTGTTTAAAGCCCCAAAATACTGTGTCGAATATAATGTTGGTCTTCCTTGTACTGTCAAAAATCACAAAATGATTTAAATGCCCATTAGTCCCACTTTTTTCTGCAGCAGAGGTTTTTAAATTTGCAAAATAAATTTATTTTACCATTATTTAACCAGGCAAATCACATTGAGATTGCAGATCTCTTTTTGTAAGGGCGGCCTGGGCCAGAAGGCAACCTATTCTACATATTTTTTGTGTTGTGGGGGAAACCAGAACACCCGGAGAAAACCCAAAGTGTAGGGGTTTTGGGTATATTCTAAAATGGACAACTTGTGAATTATTTAAAAACGCAAATTATCTTACCTCRAGGCACCACGCTCTTAATTTGATCAAAAATTAACCCAGGAAAGAGATGAAAACCTGTAACTTCGTTGTAATCAGTCTCACAATAAATGTACCCAAAATCGTTTGAGTTCTTGTCCTTATCAGAACCAATAATACTTTATCAAGACACAAAAAGTGACATTAGCTCATGTTGGCACGTTCTCCACGGGCCATTTATTTACAGATTAAATGTATTTACAACTATGGTGAGTAAGAAGTGATGACATGTTGAACCAGGTAAAACTGACAGAGTTTGCAATCACAAGTGAATAAACAAACAAACAAACGTGGTTTCTGTTGAAAAAATGTTTCTGTGTTGATTTATGTCTCTTCATCAKTCTCTCAAACCCCTGGCGGTTGAGGCAGACACTCTGTCATCCTCACCCTGGCCCATCTGGAGGTTAAAAGTAAGTCATTTCTTTCTACAGTCACCAACGTGCTGCTCAGGGTTGGGAATTTGATACAATCTGCTGGCTTCCTCAGAGAACCTTTACTAAAATTACACCTTATAATTTATTGTATAAGCATGTACTGTATGAGTATGTTACAGTAATTGGATTCAACCTGGATCTGTTCTTGCTTTTTCTTTTTTCTTCTTTTTCTTTGTACGGTGCACTGGGGTAACTCTTATTGCAAATTAGCTTTAAATAAATAAACATTTTGTCCAGGCACATTACAACCTTGTTACTRCTGAAAGTGATGCCACAAAATACGGTGGTTGGAGGTCTTTTTAATGAGGCTTATCAGTAATTCATACAAAAAGGATGATTTTTTTCAGGTATTAATTGCTGTGTTTACCACCTCCCAGCTATAAAATAAAGAAGTGTAACAATTAYTACAATTTAATCAAATCCAACAGCTCATCTGTTTAAAGACAATGACTTTCTTTTATGTCAAACCATAATAAAAACTGAGCGTGGCTGCCCAGTAACTACTACATGAAATTAATTGTCAATAAAAAAAAATAGTCTAATATATTAAAACGATTCAGTTTCATTTATGAAAGCACTCTTCATTTTCTGGACTTGGTTTTTTTTTTTTCAATAAATCTGATGAGTTTGAATAAAAAACACTATTTAGGTCCACAAAGTTGTCCTTCCATTGAGCTGGGTGTTGAAAAGTGTTTGTTTTTAAAGCGTTCTGGAGCCCACATACGTAGATCTTTTTTTCAGAGTGTGCAGCCCGAGTGAAGATGAAACTGTCTGGTTTCTCAGTATTGTAAAGGCCCTTTGATTTCACCCCTGAAGCAAAACCCATTTTCACGCCACAAATGGACCCTTTTGTACAAATAGTTAACTGCAGTCCACACTCATTTGTGTTGGGCTAATTCACATCCAGCTCAAAGGGATGAAAAGTGTAACCGAACAGCCATTAAGACTGCATTCAGAAAACCATTCCAGGCATTAACTGAACAGAAACTGAGTTGGATTTTTATTCAGTGGCTGCAAGACAGTTTATCATAGTCCTGATCAAATCTATATTTATATAAAAAAGAAACGATCTTAACCACCTAATTTCGTAAAAATAATGCACTGAAATCCAAGGTCAGAAACTAAGACTAAAGATGCGACAAACCAGAGCAGGAACAGCGATATAAAAATCAATGTTCCTTGCATTTGGCAAGGCCATGCCTCACAAACATAACTGGAATGCTGATGGTCTTAGCACAGTCCAGTGATTTGGTGTTATAGCTGTAAGGCCATAACCAGGCTGTGGTGGATGGATGGCATCACAGAGAGAATATCATGCATCGGAAAGCTTTATTGGTTGTTTCACTAAAAGACGTGCTGCTTGACTGGCAAATGGTGATGAGGCGACCTGCACAGGACAGATGTCATTACACTACGTCAGCCCTGGTTTTGACTTTTCATCTTTCTCATCAAATTCAGTTGTGTTGTTATTAAATTGTTTAGATCCTGTCCGAACACCCAGACTAGTCCTGCCCGCAGAGAGCACAGAATGAGATGCTTTTAGCTACGGAACTTGGGTTTGAGTTGACAAAATGCAATTCTTTGTACTTTAGAAAGAAAAAAATGGAAAGAAACAGATTTGTAGTAAAAGTGTTTGCTTATAGATCATCACCTTTATTCACGTGTCAAACTCAAGGCACCCAGGCCAAATGTGGCCTGTCACTGCCTTTTGTCTTAAAATATGAGTATGCTTCTTTAAAACTTGCATTGACCATAAACTACATTTCCCATAATGCATGTTATTTTACCTGTGAGATGACAGCAACTCACCGCTAGGTGGTGCACATGGTTCAGAAGTAGTTGACAAAATTTGTTGTGTGAAATCTCCATTTTGCTACATATTTGTCGGCTACTTTTGCCGTAGCCCAGTTGTACTGGGAATATCCCACTTACAAGTCATAAATTTAAACTGGAACAACCCTCCAATAGGAATTCCCTGTTGGAAAGTGGGAAAGTTCAGAATTCAAGATGGCARCTACTTACAACAACTCAGCAGTGRGTAAAACTCTCTTGGTTTTACCTTTAATACAATTTCTGTATTATTTATGTCACATAATCAGCTGTACACGTTCTTTTTAATGTTCATAACAAAACATGTTAAAGGCACAGTGTGTAGGATTTTGTCAATTCTTTTAGCAGAAATTGAGATAATCACTAATGACAATAATAAAAACATGTCTAATCATTGCAGACAGAGACCTTGTTTTATTATTTTACCTTATAAAAAGCTGTTTATATCTCCATGGTCGCGGGTCGCCACTACAGGCAGCCGC
>NW_013952530.1:1051235-1053977 GCF_001266775.1 Austrofundulus limnaeus | reverse complement strand
GGGGGGAGGACCAGGGAGGATGATTCAACCACTCAACCACTAGATGTCGCTGAAAACAACAAATCCTACACATTGTACCTTTAAAATGCTGTTTCTTTACAGGAAGTACCACTTAGAGCTGTTATTGTTTGTCAGCGGAGCTCAGACAGAGCAATGAGAAGACGAACAGGTTTTTAGTCTAAGTTGAACACGAAACGTTAAAGTTAATTACAACTGGCCCCTTTTATTCAACCCAGTAATGAAGTCTACATCATAATGGTTCAATTTCATTCAGAACTATTGTTTTTTTTTAACTCTTAAAATGTATTCTACCTGAACCTTAATTTGCTCTTCACACACTTTGTGCCTTCAAGCTTGTTTTCCCTTATTGCACATGCTACTTCACGCTGTCATTCTCSTCTCTTACTTGTTCTCCTTCTCTGTCTATCTGCCTCTCCAAGCCCTGACGGATGGTGTGTTTAGGCGGAGCAGACGGATGGTGGGTGAGGGATTGCCCTTGCCAGCCTCTGACACCGGGCTCCATTCAGGCCAGGGGAATGATCGATGTTAAATCTAATTTTAAACACCCCCACTTTAACTCTGGCAAACAGACGAAGGGTGGAGGCTCGCGTCTGGCAGCACAGCTGGGGCAACCTGATAAGACCYACGGTTTCCCATCTACCTGCATTTGTGTCTGTGTGTGTTTGTGTGTGTGTGTCTTTTATTTAATTATTTTAACATCGGACAGGTTTTCTGACATCAGAGCCATCTGTCCTAACTTAAAGGGGAGTTGGAGGGCACAACTTTAGGGACAAAGATTGAGATGGGAATGCTTCAATAAACTGTGGACCATTATTTCAAGAAATGCACGTTTCCCTCCACATTTCATGCTAGAGATTAAAACTAAGATCATCTTTTGGGAAATGATGGCATCCGAGTCGATTTGATCAAACCTCAGAAATAACATTATGTATGACTTCATGCAATACCACCAGATATCACGCTCAGAGTGTATGTTGTCAATGACTCTCAGCTTTTAGCTCAGCTTTTGTAAAACTGACTTATAGGCATTTTCTTGGTTTGCTTTGGCCATCTTAAAATGGGGTTTACCCCCAAAAGGTAAGTAGTTAAAGACGTAAATCTATTGATTACTTTCTGAAAGCTTCATTTAAATCTGTCGAGATATTTTGCTAACACAAACACACATGTGGCAAAACATTAACGCCTTCTTCCCTTGGCGACAAGCAACAAATATCGCAAAAAACACACCTGATAGCTTGAACACGAGTGTTACAGGAAGGTGGCTGTTGACTGCAGAGATTTCAAGTCTGTTGCACTTTAAGATTTTTAGATGCTGTGCACATATTATATCCATCAGGCTGAAAAAAGTTTAATGAGAGATGTGTTGTTATGTATAGCATGTTATACTGTAAGTGTGGACATGTGGGTATTAAAAAACAAATATTATTTAAAGGACTTTTATGCTGTTTTTTTTTTTTTTTTGCAATGAAATAACACCATGTTTTAACCCTGATAATGTTATATCGTAGCATTCTTCTTTGTTGGATGTGTGATTAAGTAAATGAGGCTAAGCACGTCCTAATATCACCCAGAGATGCTTTAAGGAAACGTAAAGAAATCTCATCTTCTTGCTCTGTGAGGTACACGTCCAAATGGCTGTTGAGTTGGGTTTTCTAATTACAGATTACGGCTTGAATTCAATTTGCGCGCGYTGTTCCTATCATTGCGTTACCGAGTCTTTCAGAAAAATGAACAAAGGCTACAATCTGTGAGATGAAAATGCTTGAAGCTTGTCCAGAGACCGCGGGGAGATGATGATGAAATAACAGCTTGTAGATGATTGGGAAACATTTAGTGCGTATGGAGTGTTTGTGGTTATAATTATAATGTAAACGGCAGTCATTAAACTCTGGGCTGAACTTCAAACATAAATGATTGATGTACATTTGGTCTTTTTTCAGGTAAATATAAAATTTAGGTAGCTCCCAGGTCAGGGTTGTGGTCTCTAAGTCCTGAGGCTCCATGAGGGTTCAATCACTGAGACAAAAGCAGCAGCTGAAAGAAAAACAACAACAGCCAAGTGTTTTTGAACACTGACTAACAAGGGCGTAACTTTAGGTCTACCATTGGCTCTAAAACCCTGCATGTCATTTTCAGCAATTATTTTTACAACATAATTTTTTTAATCAGGTCAAAGTTACCTAAAGACAACAAGAGAGTTGCATATGTCTATTTAACCAGTTAATTTCTATTATGTCAAAGTAAAATATGTCATTTTATTGGTGGGGCTATATTGACTGGATCAAATTATTGTGAAAGTYAAACACACCCACCCCACCCCACAAATTACACCTATGCTGACTGAAACCAAAACAAGTGTTTCAAAGTAAAGGTACTTAAAACATGAGTTAGGCAAAGCAAGGGGGGGAAAGTACAATAAAATAATAAACAAGAAAACAAACTGCTGACTCAGCAYTCACAYAATAATRATAATTTGGGGATTTTTAGAAATGYTAGTGGACTCGCTTATGGGGTGCTGTTTGTTACACAGTCCCAGTCAAGTTACAGAGTCAAAATTTAACAGCAATATTTTTGCTTTTTTCAGCCTTTCATAAGAAAAAAACAGTTATTTTTCAAAGTTATATTATTATCATGTTATTCATACGTTTACAACTGTCATAGTTCCAAACTCAATATTTAATTTACAAGATAAATATTTAACTTACAAGATAATTATTTATC
>NW_013952530.1:1031497-1051022 GCF_001266775.1 Austrofundulus limnaeus | reverse complement strand
TATTTTATTTGGAGCTTGTTTGGACCATGACATTTATATATAACATAATGAAAATATGACTGAAATACAACCCTCTGTTTTTTTTTCTTTTTATGAAAGACTAAATAAAGCAAAATGTTGTTAATTTTTGACTGTGTAACTTCATAAACGGCACCCCATAATAACCGCTCTGCAGATTTGATCATGGCGTTCCCCTGACATCAGTCTTATTTGGTATTTGCAGAGTCAACTCAGCCCCTCAAACTGTTACAGAACTGGAGTTTTAGCGCACCACGCACTGAATCATTGAATTGTTCTTAGATAAAAGATTTAAGCTGAGGAGAGGTGCSATCAGCAAACCTATTCATCAGCATCTTGATGTGAATTTTAGTGTTTCTCTGTTTCTCTCATCTGAGCTCTCCTAACTCAGCTTGATGATGATTTATGGCTGGCTGTGTGAGCTGATTAAATCACTGAACACAACGCCAGGTWGTATTATTGAGCCCAACACCACTCTATATGGCTGTTGCATGGCAACCATTATGTCCYTTTCCATCTGTCTATCATCTGACCAGCACAATTTTATGCACACTTTATTTTTTTTTACCTTTTTGCTTTTGTTCTGTTTTCATTTCGCTGTGTGCAAGCACAACAAGAAGATTAAACTATTTTTAACAGATTTAGTGCCACACTGTTAGTTTGGGGGATTCTGCACTGGAGGTTTTACGAGTCAGAATTAATCTTATGTGCAGATCAGTGCAAATATATTCATGCAAATTTTATTTCTGATTTTGTTTTGAATAGTGKGACGTGTAAGCACTTTGTTTACCGCCTCGAATGCATTGATATTTCTGTCTATCCAAGAGTTTCTTTTTATTTTGTTGTTGTTGTTGTCTGAACAAACAGACTTCCGAGTTACATATGCAGTTCTGATTTACGACAAAAATAAAATGCGCTGCTAACGAGCTTGCGCCATACGTCTAAAGATGTGTCATCTTTGCTGCAGCACATTTGTTTTACAGACTCCAGGATTGTGCATGAAATCCATTCAGGTCCCAAAAGGCGTCATGTTGGCAAACAGGAAAGGGACTCTGAGTAAAATGACGCTGAGTAGGCTGCTACCGTGCAAACACAGTGTAAGCTCATAATATATGTATCTGTGATATGTTTCCCCCTTTTTTTGTGTTTAAAGCTTGGACTACAGCAGCTGTAAAAGCC
Source organism: Austrofundulus limnaeus (assembly GCF_001266775.1). NCBI lineage: Eukaryota > Metazoa > Chordata > Actinopteri > Cyprinodontiformes > Rivulidae > Austrofundulus > Austrofundulus limnaeus. Next base: position 1,049,825 of record NW_013952530.1, on the reverse strand, counting down.
CTGCCATGTCAGACACATAATACACCAGTTAAACAGGYTCCCAGCAGCCCCAGCAGTTGATGGCCTGTAAATTGTTGATCAGTGGCTTGGCACAAGCAGGGTAAATTGATTCCAGGAGAATCCTCCAGGACCGAGGCTGTCTCCACAAAGGCCAAATATACAGCCATGCATTAGAATGAGATGGAGGGGAGCGAGGTGGAGGAGAGCAGCAGCAGGGTGAAGGTGGAGGAAGAGAATAAAGTGAAGGAGAGAGAGAGAGAAAGAGAGAGAAGGGATGAAAACATCAGTGGTTCTGGGCGCCACGAAGGAGATATCCACAAGTGAAGCAGTGGAGGGTGCAACGAAAAGAAAACGAGTGAAGCACAGAGGTGAAAGACGCTTAGCTGGTGGGAGACAAAAAGTTGAGCATGACTGAAATATGGAAGCAGCTGATGTTTCAACAGAAAACTAACTTTGTAACAAATGAGGCTTGTGTTTTAACCCTTAATTATGTATTTACCGTTATTTAACCAGGCAAATCCCATTGAGATCACAGATCTCTTTTWYAAGGGCAGCCTTGGCCGGAAAGCAACCTATGTTTTTTGTGTTGTGGGGGAAACTGGAGTACCCGAAGAAAACCCACGCAAGCACGAGGAGAACATGCAAACTCCACACAGAAAGACCCCAGGTCCGAAGCAGGGATCAAACCCAGGACCTTCTTGCTATGAGGCRTCGGTGCTACCCACTGAGCCGTCGTGCTAATTATGTTACCAGGATTACAACTAAGAAGCACCTTTTCCCAAAATGATGCAGAAAAACTGCCTCGTGTATTCATCAATTCCAAGCGAGTTAATAGGAGAGATCATATTTCTCCTTTTGCAATGATAAAGAATGAAAAAACAGTTGCCAATGGAAGTTTTATTTTGGTTTCAAATAATATTAAGTAGGAATATCAATAACAAATAATTTCAAACAGCCAGGAACTTTTCCAATACATCTTTAAACGAGTTACACGCCAATTAAAAACCTCTGAAGTTATGGGATATTCATCATTACGTTTCCATATTACACAACTAAACAGAGACCTGATTCATTGAAGAAAAATAAGTTTGGATTGTTATTTCGTCTCCCCTTTGTAATTTATCATGTTTAGGGAAGCTGTCACAAGTTAAGTGGATTGCCAGTAATTGTTGYTGTGCCACCACTAAGCAGAACCGACTAAACCAGCTCATCAGGGGAGGATTTGAAAATGAGGACAGCAATCTGTTTATCCCTCTGAAGAGAATTAAAGGTGACAATCGCTCTGTTTCTTCACTTGGCTCTATTTTCTGTCTATTTTAGTTTTCTTTTCTGATTTCCAGCTTTAGTACATGTCTTTTACCAACCGTGCTTGGAAAGGCTCTGTATCTAAAAGAGATGTACTGTTAYAGAGAATAAAATAGTTCTGCAAAAACACTAAAGATGGGACAATTTGTTTAAATGTGCAGTAGGGTCTGTGTTGGAGTTCACCCATGCTGAGAGGCTCTTTGGATGGACAACCTTAAAGSGGGTGTATTATGCAAAATCAACTTTCGTTTTAGCTTTATATYATGTTATGATGTCATTCCCTCATCAAAAACATAYGAGTGTTGCTTTGACTCATTCATGCATGTTTGAAAAATCATGGAATCTTCTGTGTTGCCATGTGGAGCTGCCTAGACAGTTGCTGGTACAAAGCACCACCCATTTGTACAAAGCTCCACCTATTTACTCAAGACTCCTCCCTGGAGGTCAGTCTGAAGCCGAGCTCCCGCCCCACAGAAAACCCCTCCCCCCGAAGCATTGTTGTGAAAACATGCTGAAGTGGGAGTGYCAGAAATGGTATGAGGTCCTTAAAAAGACAGAGGCCACTTTCAAAGTGTCCAGATAGGCGAAGTTAAATTTTTTTTTATATATATACAGCATTTTCCTAACAACTGAAGGTAACATAGTTACTTGACTGTAGAATAAAACTGAATGTGCCTGGAAAATACAGAATACTCTCGGTTAAGATTGAATTTAAAATACTCAAAGGCACTCTCCTTAAATTGGTTAAAATGCCCCTTTTTATGGTCTAGTCCTCTGGACCAATAAAAACCTCTTACATATTGTGGATTATGAGCCTCATTCAGGAAGTCAAATAGATTTCAGTCATGTTCTTATACAAAAGAAGAGTGCTCACATCTGTAATGACTCATCCATCAGCAAGGTTCTGCCTGTAAGACCACTCTGAATGGGGGATGTGATCTTAAAAAAAAGCTTGTAAAGAATACACGTCTGTGGGTTTTGGGTTTTTCTTGTTCGGGGAAGGTTTTTGCTTACAAAGTTGTTTTACTGAAAGTTTCATTACTATCTAACCTGTGGTTCATGAGATACAGAGTTGACTCTAAATAGTTAATTGTAAACTTTAAAACAAAGACCTTGTGTAATCTGTCAGCCTTAAAGGTGTGAGTTGAAGACCAGTCCCAGCTACTACCACACTAAATTTTAGGGTCATAGCTGCAAAATTAATTGAGTTAAACAATTTTTGGATTTTCTGTAGCAGCCAKCACATTGAGAATGAACTCATTAAAGTTACTTATTGCGTCGTTATGAAGACTGTCCGTCCATCTGTCCTTTTTTTTTCTGCTTATCCGGGGTCAGGTCTTGGGGCCAGCAGCCTAAAGGCTGTTTTATACTTCTTGTTGCATGTCTTTTACCCCCCGCTGAGTGACAAAAAGTTGTGCAACTTACGTCTGCACTCCCACTACGATCCCCCAGTGACAGACATTGCCCCCAGTCAGCACTCCGAGACATGGAGGTTGCAGCTTGGAGCCTGTGATTGCTTCAAAGTTTGTGGGTGTTTTTGTGCTGTGTGACACYGCTACCCACTACTCGCTTCCAGAGGCCGGTTTTTGTTTCTAAACATGGATAGTTTCGAAGAAAAACTCACCGAGGCGGTCCGGAGGTACAACCATCTGTGACTCTACTGCGTCGGTGAGTGCTGAAGGAGAGGGGAGATCCGAAGGGCAAGTTCGTTGAAACAAGCAGACATWCGAAAATAGAAGTGTTTTTTGTCATCCATCCCCCGCATCTGTTGAACCAACAAGCTAAACTCGCAACTAGCAGATATTTACATGCTAAGCTATGCGCGTGACGAATGCGGTGGGAGGGTAGAGGGAGGGATTACTATAATGTATCCCCCACGTCTTTTCCCAGTATAAACAATAAATGCTGTCGGTGACACACACACAATTATGTCATCACTGGGCCGCAGCCGCACATCTTGCATGAAGTATAAACAAAGCTTAAGCAGACAGACCCAGACTTCCCTCTCCCCAGCCACTTGGGCCAGCTCCTTTAGAGGAATCCCAAGGCGCTTCCAGGCCAGCTGAGAAACATAGTCCCTCCAGCATGTCCTGGGTCTTCCTMTGGGTCTCCTCCCAGTGGGACGTGCCCAGAACACCTCACCAGGGAGGCGTCCAGGAGGCATCCTAATCAGATGAACCACCTCAACTGGTTCCTCTCAACGTGGAGGAGCAGCGGCTCTACTCTGAGCTTCTCACCCTATCTCTAAGGGAGAGCCCAGACACCCTGCGGAGGAAACTCATTTCAGCCACTTATATCTGGGATCTCATTCTTTCGGTCACTACCCAAAGCTCGTGACCATAGATGAGGATAGGAATGTAGACCAACCGGTAAATTCACCACAATAGGTACATCACTGCAGATGCAGCAACAATTTGCCTGTCAATCTCCCACTCCATTCTTCCCTCATTTGTGAACAAGACCCCGAGATACTCCTCCACTTGGGGCAGGACCTCTTCCCCGACCCGGAGGAACAAAGACTGGTCAAAAAGATTTAAATCCCCGTATTTTTCTCATAAAGATGATTGTTGTTTATTTAAATTATAGATTTGTGCACAGCTGCAAACATGCATTTGTGTATTTACTGGAAGTGACTCAGGGGCGGTTCTAGGAGCAGGGCCACAGGGGCATTGGCCCCATCTGAAATCTGATTGGCCCCCTGAAGTGCCCCTTTCCTGTCACTCATCTGTCCTTTGCCCAAGAATGGTTGCAGTTCCACTTCCAAACAGTAGTGGCGCTAATGAGTCAAATAGGAAAGTCCAGCATGAAGCAAGCTTACACAAGTCTTTTTCAATTTGAAAAATCCTGCAGAAAAAGTATTTTAACTGACAACAATGGCTGGATTTTCTCACGTGTGTTTGAGTGTATTTTATTCATGTACAGTAAAAATGCATGTAAAATTGATGAGGACAATTTACAGTTTGAGCTTTTACAAGTGTCTCTGAACACGTGTGACTGATTAAATTTATACACCTTACAAAAACTGGGGATTTGTGTGCAAGCATGTTGAACAAATACTTGGCCCCTCCATGAATACTGTGGCCCCTGGATGGCCCCGTACACTGAAAAATCCTAGATCTGCCACTGAAGTGACTGAAAATAGGTTAAGACTGGCGACATCCTAGCCTGGTTAAAACCAGACCCTGTCCTTCGCTTTGCTTCGTACTAGGGTCTGGACTTGATGCATAGACAATCGTTTCATGCAGGAGGCGTGGCCTCTGCTGAAGCATTTATGTGTTGTCGCTGTGACGGAGGCTAAGCTAAGAAGCTAACCGGAAATCACGTGTGCTGTAAACAACCCTACTGAGAGGAGAAAAGTACCGAGCCAAACGAGACGACTGTGAATGAGATTTGCTGCTTTGTCAGACAAATTTAATTTAATTTGGAAGCCTTATCAACACGGACTGGCTTCATTCACTTCCTCCACTGTCGTATGCGAAACTAACTAGCAGACACTGCRCAGAACATCGACGTCATTCAAAACTTCGCCTTCTGTTTGCTGATTGGCCCAGGTCCCAGGTAAAATAAACTACAAGCAGACACTGCGCAGAAAATTGACGTTCTCTTCTCTGATTGGCCCGGCTAAAAATCTGCCGGCGAAATCCATCTCAATGGGAGAAATCCCAGACGGAGCAGTGAAGGGAAACTAGAATTGAGCGGAGCTGCGTAGGAAGGCAAGGGCCAGGCTAGCGACATCCATGACGGAGCTGTTTGGGAATTAGAAGTGAGGCAGTTTTGATGTGTTGGTTCATATTTACACTCAGATTTCTTGAGTAAAGTATAAAAAGATAAGTTGAAACAATAAACTTGCCTGTCTAGAGGAAGATTTGCACAATTCTCCTGTGTTTAAATGTCGAGCTCAGACTTCATGGCACACCACCGCCCTGCTTGATCTCTGATATTTATTCTTGACAGTTGTCTCGCCTAAACTTTCTCTTTTTCTTTCATGTCTAGCGGCATATTTACTATTTTATATCCAGCTAAACGTATTTTCCTCGACTTGATCGACTATCACACACACACAGACATGGGCAAAACCATTATTGCCCTCCTTCGCCTTTGTGGCGGGCAATAAAAATTCTGAGCCAATTACCAGTTTTAAAGTGAGCCTGTAGGAACAAATTGCTTGCTAGTCTAAGACTTAAAACAGCTGTCAGGGCATCAATGCTGTGCCAAGTGGAAACAGAGAAAAGAGATAATCTTCTGGGTCTGTGCCATCGATTGGAATTGCAGATTGTTTGTGTGTTTTTTCGAGCTACCTGACTGCAGCTCTCTAAAGCGATTTAATTCCCCAATGTTATTATGCTGGCGCTGAGAGTTGATTTGCTTTGTACCGCTTTGTTCTGTTTTCCCTCACTTTGTGTGGCTTTCCTGTTCAAGGTGCTGCTATATCCAAGTTGCGCCGCTTTCCACGTCTGAGCGAACTTTGAYGAAGGGGAGGAAAAATTAGCACGGCTGGTGGCGGAGTCGGCTTCTTTCCTCGCATCCATCACCCATTMAAACTTTGTGTTGCGTTTCGCGCGACAAAGGCAGAGCAGCGGCTCTAAAATCAATGGCAAGAGAGCCTGGAAAATGACTATAATTTAGGCTTCACATAAAAATCCCACTGCACTTTCACCATTATAAAAAGTACTCGCCACTTAAATAAAAAAGACAGATACGCAATCACACATATGGCCTGCAGTCGATCACGCTGATAAAGAGACAAGGGTCGGCTTTCAGTGGACCCAGTGTAGTTTGATTCACCTGCAGCCGTTTAAACGGGAGCACAATATTCCCCCTAATGTGAATTGAAAAGCACTAGAGGAGAAAATCATTTCATCACTCTATGATGGTGTCACAGAGGGAAAGAGAATTGACTAGTGTGTGTGTGTGTGTGTGTGTGTGTGTGTGTACGCGCGACACTCGTTTCAATGAATCCACAGAGGATAAATGGTTACCTTTGTTAAGATGGAGCTTTGAGTCAAAGCGAATGTGTGTTGGTGCGATATTGAAGCTTGGTGTGAATTCCGTTGACCACGGTGCGTCACCATCAACACACACTTGGTATAGTTTTGCAGCGAGCAAAAACAACTTTAAAAAATTTAACATTCTTTTTTTTGGCATTAATCGTGGAGAGTGGAGGGAACAACCAAACTTTTTTTTTAGTGCTAGGTTTTCTCTGATTTGAGTAACAAACAGCCAAAAAAATATAAAAAAATAAATTAAAAAACGGTTGTACCAAGTTTCTCAATTAAAATCCTGAGCTTCCATCTCCTAGTTTCTGTCGTTGTTTTGGGGTATTTCAACCTGGAGAGACTCACACAAAGACAGACTGAAATTAGGAAGTTTATTGGCATGACTGACTTGCAGGTATTGACATGAATAACATTAGAGTTTGGTGTCTTGACCCTGGTAGAGGATGTGAGCACTAATGTTGTAGTCAGGACCACCTAACCCAGGGGTGTCAAACTCCAGTCCTCGAGGGCCGCTATCCTGCATGTTTTAGAGGTTCTCCAGCTCCAACACACCTGATTCAGTGATTGAATTAACTCTTCAAATTGGGCAGAAGCCTGTTAATTACCCAGCGATCAAAATCTGGTGTGTTGGAGCAAGAAAACCTCTAAAACATGCAGGATAGCGGCCCTCGAGGACAGGAGTTTGACACCCCTGATAACCTGAGACCAAGTCATGACCAAGACCACAGTGTATCGAGACTGTGACCAAGACATTTAGAGCTTGGACCAAGTCGAGACCAAGACCGAGAGAAGGCGAGACCGAGTCAAGACCAAGAGCAGTAAAAAAAAGAAAAAAAAAAAAAAAAAAAAAAGGTAAACCAGTTCTGTAAAAGACGGAGTATTCTGTACACATGTAACTAACTTAATATGTAGCGCTAATATTGACAAAATCTGCAAGGGCTGAGAAATTAATTTTGCCACAAAGGCAGATTGCTAACTTTAGCTAATGTTAGCTAATGTTAGCTAAAGTTTGCTTCTTCTGGATATTGTTTTACAGATATATCCTTTATGTACGGAACCCGTGAGGGGACATGGGGAGATTTTTTTTCTTTTGCATTCCCACGCAATAGTATTGTGTTACCTCGCAATACTTTTGCGTTACCTTGCAATATCTTTGCGTTACCTCACAATACTTTTGCGTTACCTTGCAAAAGATTGTTTTGTATACGAACTGAATTAAATCAGACTTATTTTGAAATATCCGGTTACCAAAACAGGATGTGTCGCCACAAGTTCGTGAAATTCACATTGACATTGCGTGGCTGCACTGTGTTAAAATATTGGCATATGACATACTTCCATGCGTGGCTGTGATACGTATATTCATTCTGAAGCTGAATTAAAGCAGTAGGCTAACTTGCTAATGGTGAACATGTGAGTTTGTTAATAAACAGGCAGGTACAACAGTGATAAAACACTTTTGCGAGGGAACGCAAAAGGTATTGCGAGGTGACGCAAAAGTATTGTGAGGTAACGCAATACTATTGCGTGGGAACGCAAAAGAAATTAAATCTCCCATGTCCCCTCGCAGGCTCCGTATTCATGATTTTAGTAGCCGAACTGTWTTATTGAAGATTTTGCAGACATCTCCCGTTCCCAGAGAACTACTGCTCACTTTTTTTGGAGTGCCATGTGYGAGTGAACAGGGGTGGGSATGGGTGACATCGCTAACAAAAATAYGTAAATAGCARTGAGTCAGGTTTGGATTTGAATCAGTACGTTTTRCATCAAATGAAACAAGAAYGTTAACAAATAAATCCAACAACATTCTGGCTATTTAGTGATATTTCCACAGTTGTGGTCTTGACTGGTCTTGAAATAAAWTCCCGAGTCCTCAACGTCCGAGACCAAGACAAGATTAAAATGTTGTTGAGGCTGAGACAAGACCATCAAAAAGTTGCCTTGACAGTGGTCTTAAGACCAAGACTGATCTCAAGTACTACAGCACTAGTGAGCGCTGTGAGCTGATGTAAGCTGAGCTGCTTAAGATAAGGGGTAGGAGTTTTTCTTCCCCCTGACACTGATGGTGGAGGTCAAAGGAGAGGGAAGCCCYTGGAAGCCAGAAGATGATGGGTGGAGGARGGGAGGTGGAAGGTTGMCGTTCGGCTGACGAGCAGACGGGACAGTCGGAGAGGACAYTTTTATCCACTGACGYTTGTGACGCAGCGGCTGGACAGAGCAGGTGAGGTAGATTAGTCTTCCAGAGTTTAACTTTCATCTAAACTCCATTTTCTTTGGTACATCAAAGCAAATGTTGACCAGCTCGTAGAACGTCATTCACAGTCACATTCAGCCGGGTTTGTTTGTGATTTCTTTCACAAATTGCCATCAGATCAGATCAGCAGATCTTTTTTTTTCCCACCAGTTGGTGTTTCTCCACCTTGCTGAAAACAGCATATGTRACTCCCGTTTGCATGGCTTCCTGTAATAGCCGATCAAAGGCTGGAAGTGCCAGTCAGCTTTGTAACAGATTCACCAACAAACACTGCTGTTCACATTTCAAACCTGGTGATATTAAAACATCTGTTTGCAGGAACAAGACAAGCCTCGTGACGTGATTGCAAAATGAGTCCAAAAAGTAAACAAAAACAAAAAAAAAACTCTAACAGACCTTGATAAAGCCTGGAACACTAAACAACACAAAATCTAAAAACACTAAGGGTGATTTAAAACCTCTGCACAGTCATATATCTTTGAAGCAGCGTCAGAAGGACACCTTATGCACCATATTCTACGCTTGCATTCTCATCTTCTTAGAAAAGCGCCTCACTTCAAAAGGGCAGTGAGCAAACAAGACACTTGATATATCCTTCCACTCATGTTACTATGGCAGCCGAGTCCTTTGTGGAGCGGGTGCTTCWGCAGCACTGTTTTACTTCAGCATGAGCGTCCTACGTGGCTTTACGGTCACCATTATATGTTCAAGGTCAACATTCCCGAGCTCCTGCCTCCGCTTCAAGGAGGACTTTTCAAAACATCGACCTGCTTTTGTTTTCACTTTGTGCTGCACGTAAAATACTTTAAAAACAGAGTTTGTCATTAGCCTCTATAGTCTCGCAGAGGGGAAATTAATTCTCTGCATTTTACCCATYGCACATGTGAACACAYGTGGAGCAGTGGGCTGCTAATTGCAGCAAACAGGGAGCAGCTGAGGGCTTTGCTCAGGGACCTGAAGCAGGGCTGGTTGGTTTGGGGAGTTGAACCGGCAGCCTTCTGATCACAGACTCATCTCCTCTAACCTCTGCGCCACCACTCCCCATATATGCACTATAGCTGATTATCGCAAACCACCGAAGACCAAGGCAATGGGATAATGTTTTGTCTGTTCGTTTGTACTGAAAGCAAAATATTTTGTCATAAATCATGACATCATAAAACTTTCAAAATCTGGATTCAAGATGGCCACCACTCGGTTACTGTTACAGATACTGAGCTAAAATTTGGTGCGGTGGTTGTCGAACAATATCCCTCGTACTTAGTTTTATTGCAATATATTGAACAACATTTTAGCTGAAAATCTTTAGCAAAAACCTTTGATGTCAAACTTATTTGTCTGTTAGCAAAATACCTCATGAACCACTGAATGGATTTCAATAAAACTCTCAGCAAGTAATCATTATAGGTACTTTTACAACCAGTTATGACCCCTGCTTTGTGTTGTTTTTGTACTGATTATTTTTTAATTTTCTTTTTCAGAGATTTTTGGTCAACCATRACACAAATATGGCTGCACCTATCAGCATAAAATTTGGTAGGGATGTAGATGTGTCCAACCTACACTGTTCCAGCCAACGGTTTTACGATACGCCCCATATTTGARGAGGGGGCTCCATCTGAAAGAGGGGTGCCTGGATATACAAAAATGCTTATWAYTCARAAAYTATTCAACATAGAAGCTTCAGATTATTATTATTATAATTTATTTATTTATTTTTTGCAATAAATTTGTTCTGGTGACTTCTGAAMTCTGGTGCATTGGTTCTTTGTGTTTACACAGGGAATCATATATGCTACCGCTATGCGGAGTTAACCAAAGTCAAGAATTTTAYAGAAATTTTGMTCAAAACAAATCATGTGAAAATATGCAAKATGTTGCATGAGACAGCATAGTATTTTCAAATTTAATCAAAATTTCTCAGCATTAGTCTAAAAAACATTGTTATCAAGGCAGTGAGTGATAAGGACTGCTAGGTTATCTAAATTTTTTACTCTGATTAATGATTATAATAATATTATTTTATCAATTTTCATTTAACCATCTGTTCTGTCAGTTTAACAAGAAAGCAGATTGGTCAAAGTCAAACTACAGTCTTCACAAAATGCTAAAGCTGAACACTTCTGATTTGTCTTGTTTTGTAAACTTATTTATTTTTGAGATTAAATTACTTGTTTTTAACAAGACTGAACTGGTCTGGAAGACGGAGGGGGGGCGGGRTGTGAAGCGCCTGRTTTTGATTTAAAGAGACAGCCTCAAAATGAGTTGATCTGAGACACACCACAGAAAGGGGGCGGGGCTTGTGGAGTCACAATAGGGAGGAATTCAGAACAAAACATTGCAGTTAGATTYGAAATGAATGATTTAAATGTGAAAAAGRAGGATTTAAAATAAGCTTTAATAAGCAAATGTCATTCCTCTCATGTTTTTAGCTCGTCCTGCTAAAACCTGTAAAAGTGTTGAGGTGTGATATTAGCTAATGTAGYTTTTTCTAAAGGTTTGTAAATCTAAAAAACAGTAAAAGCAGGCCTTGTTTGGCAATACATTTCTCCACTCTGTGCTCTACGACTGATGTCATAGCCTTTTTTTTATTCAGCATCTGAGTTAAATTTTTCTTAACCATGGATTTTATGTGAACACGTTCAGGAAGTGTGTGTACTGTAAAGATGGCCTCTTGCTTTTAATGAGYCCACAAAACTTTTCAGCTTTGGGTTTTATGGCCCACAGCTCAACTGTTTAAACYGTCCTCCGCGCACCAATTAGACCAGCACTATGACAGAGCAGCAGCTAGTTTGTGAACACCTTCATTTAGCCRCTCATATTAGTTCGATTTAAGTAAAATATGTGGAACTACTTGAGGTGCTGGTTCCGAAAGAATGCTTATGGTAATTTGTGTTCACTGTGTTGAAAGCACGACTGTTTGCCTTGAAGTCCTTAAATGGGTGACTTCACATTTTGCCAATCTGATTCCCATATTTGCTCATACGAAAGTCTGCTAAATTCCACACCAATTAGTCCAGTATTTGTGAAGTTGTGAAGTCATCTGTTGGGCTGCCAGGCTGCCTCRTAGGAAAACAACACATTTCTTTCTCATGTCTCGTAGTTTTTTGTACTTGTTTGAGATTTGACCTCGACGTACCTGCATTTTCCATGCAGAGCAGTGACTCAGAGCATCCTGTTTTTTCACAAAAGCCCGCTTTAAGTAGTTCTGTGGGTCTTTCTTCTGTTTGCTTGTCTCTCATCAGTGCTGTGATCACATCAAGAAGTTCTGTTGTGTTTCCATSCATTCCATACCAGGAGGTCTTTGGAGCAGTCGCTCTGCTCCATAAAGCTGCGGTCGGCAGGTACAGAAAGGCGAGCATGAGGCTGTTGAACGCTGAGGAAGAAAGAATTCTGACAGAGCAAGAAACACAGCGGGTAAAATAAGTATTGAACACGTCACCATTTTTCTCAGTAAATATATTACTAGAGGTGCTAATGACATGAAATTTTCACCAGATGTCGGTAACAACCCAAGTGATCCATACATACAAAGAAATCAAACCATAAATGACCAGAAATGAAGTTATGTGTAATAATGTGGAATGACACAGGGGAAAAAGTATTGAACACATGAAGAAAGGGAGGTGTAAAAGGCATGGAAAGACAAGACACCAGCTGAACTCTCTCAGTAATTAGAAAGCAAGCCTGCCCCTTGTCAGTGCAAGTTAATATCAGCTGGTTCAGTCCCAAATGATGGCCAGGTATCACACAAGAACCATCTGATGATGGGTAAAAGTAAAGAGCTCTCTCAAGACCTTCACAACCTTATTGTTGCAAAGCATAATGATGGCATCGGTTACAGAAGAATGTCTAAACTTCTGAAGGTTCCAGTGAGCACTGTTGGGGCCATAATTCAGAAGTGGAAAGAACATCATTTCACCATAAACCGACCACGACCAGGTGCTCCTCACAAGATTTCTGACAGAGGAGTGAAAAGAATTATCAGAAGAGTTGTCCAAGAGCCAAGGACCACTTGTGRAGAGCTTCAGAAAGACCTGGAATTAGCAGGTACGATTGTTTCAAAGAAAACAATAAGTAATGCACTGAACCACCATGGCCTGTATGCACGCTCACCACRCAAGACTCCACTGCTGAAGAAACAGCATGTTGAAGCTCCTTTAAAGTTTGCTGCACAACATTTTAACAAGCCTGTGTAATACTGGGAGAATATAGTCTGGTCAGATGAGACCAACATTGAACTGTTTGGATGCCAGAATACACATCATGWTTGGAGGTCAAATGGCACTGCACATCAGCCCAAAAACACCATACCAACAGTGAAGTTTGGAGGTGGGAACATCATGGTGTGGGGCTGTTTTTCAGCATATGGTACTGGCAAACTTCAAATAATTGAAGGAAGGATGAATGGAAAAATGTACAGAGACATTCTTGATAAAAATCTGCTTCCATCTACCAGGATGATGAAGATGAAAYGTGGCTGGACATTTCAGCAAGACAATGAGCCCAAACACAAAGCCAAGGAAACTCTCAGTTGGTTTCAGAGAAAGAAACTAAAGCTGCTGGAATGGCCCAGCCAATCACCTGACCTGAATCCAACAGAAAATCTATGGAAAGAACTAAAGATCAGAGTTCATAGAAGAGGTCCACGAAACCTTCAAGATTTGAAGACTGTTTGTGTGGAAGAATGGGCCAAAATCACACCTGAGCAATGCATGCCACTAGTTTCTCCATACAGGAGGCATCTTGAAGCTGTCATTGACAACAAAGGCTTTTGTACAAAGAATTAGATAAATTTCAGTAAGTGTGTTCAATACTTTTTCCCTGTGCCATTCCACATTATTACAAATAACTTCATTTCTGGACATTTATGGTTTGATTTCTTTGTATGTATGGATCACTTGGGTTGTTACCAACATCTGGTGAAAATTTCATGTCATTAGCACCTCTAGTAATATATTTACTGAGAAAAACGTTGACGTGTTCAATACTTATTTTACCCGCTGTATCTTGGTGGGAGGGCAGGAAGCCGGGTTTGGACTCAAAAGTAAAAACAGGACTACCAAGATCTACTGAATCTTTTTCAAAAGCAGGAGAAAAAAGAAGAACAATTTAGAGATTTTAGAGAAAATTAAAAAATCTGGAGGAACAAAAATACATTTGCATGTTGTCTCATGTCAACGGAATAATAACGTAACAAGCAGAGGTTTATAGTAACTAAGTACATTTACGTCGTTACAGTACGTGAGTAACTTTTCTGAGGATTTGTAATTTTACCAAGTGATATTTACAATTATTACTTTTACTTTTATTTTGTTACATTTAAGTCCTAAAAATGTTACTTTTACTTCTTTACTTTAAAATTTAACACCTAGTTACTCGTTACTAAATTAAATTTGTTCAATCATGAAAGAGGATGTTTATGCACTCTCATGTGAACTGGTTCCACTAAACTTAGCAGAGTAAATATGAAGTAATACACACATTTTCTTTAAAAGAAAATACGCTTAATGCCTCAATTTACTCAACTTGATTTAGTGGAACCAGTTTGGTTCAATAAATTCAACAGTTTATTTATTAAAGAATGTGTAAAAGTACTTTTACTTTCCTGATTTTTGTGAACAGTTACTTAAGTACTTTTCTCATCAGTGGATTTTATTATTACCAAAGTCATTTTCTGCTAAGGTATTTTGCTTTTACTTAGTTTTTTTCAGGTACTTTATACTCTCAAAAAATCAAAACATTTGCGTTGAATATACTTAAATAAATTATGTCATCAGGTTATACTCAACTGAATTGAGTAAATCTAGAGCAATTTCTTTCATTTACAGTATAAATGAATGTGAAGTAATTGTTAGATTTACTCTATTTAGTTGAGTAGAACCTGTTGACATAGTTTAAGTAAATCCAATGCAAATTTTTTGATTTTTTTAGAGTAAACCTCTGGTAACAAGTGTTTTGTCTGCTTAAGAAAAACAACATCTATTCATGTGAAAATAAATTTTAACGTGTTCGTTTACTTTAATATGTGTTCGTAGCCAGACAGAAAATGCACCAATATTTGAATGTTTAAATGCGAAAAGAGTTCAAACACCCACACAGGACTTAATGCTTTCTCCGTGTATACAGCCAAGCATTTCAGGAGGGAATGTCATTATATTTCATTTCATTTCATAAATTTTATTAATTTTATTTTTAAAAAATTATACACGATAAAAATAAAAAAATACAAACACAACAAAATGAAAGGAAGCAGAGTGAAGAACAAAAATCTTATAATATCTGCCCCTTTTTTCCTCAATTCACATTCTTCAAGATCTGACTCCGCCCATTTTCATTGCATCATCAAAATGGGCCACCCTGCTTGTGCCTTGTCCTCAAACATAATTCCTTTCCTCTTAATAAAACAGCGGTTTAATTAAGTGTTGTAAGTGTGTTCAGGCACGTATCTG
This sequence comes from Austrofundulus limnaeus, assembly GCF_001266775.1. Taxonomy (NCBI): domain Eukaryota; kingdom Metazoa; phylum Chordata; class Actinopteri; order Cyprinodontiformes; family Rivulidae; genus Austrofundulus; species Austrofundulus limnaeus. The sequence continues at coordinate 1,034,817 of NW_013952530.1, read as the reverse complement.
CTGTTCTGTGTCATATTTTATAGCCACCCAGTCTGTACATGAAAGCATCAGTTTAATCACAGAAATAACCACACAATAAAAATATCATTGTTCACCTAAGAAAATGCTACAAAATGTGCGGTGCCTYTTAAAAGTCAGTAGTAAACAAACCCCAATAAATTTCTTCACATGCATCATCTTCAAATGAAATGAATATTATGCGTTGATGTGATGTGTGTGGTTTTCYTTTAGTATTTTGTTTTTCTTAAATAAATACAGCTTAAAAAGCAAGGCCATGCAGAAGTGTTCCCATYAGCAACATCAAACTCTTCTTCCTCTTTGTGACCTTCTTTTGCTCTGCGTGCTGAATCTGCTGCAGCTAAAGTCAAATCAGCAAACAATAAATAAATCCAATCACTGAAAAGCTCCTATTAACTCTTTTATATAACTTTAAAAGAAAAGCTTTCCCCGTATATTTTTTCCTCTTTTGTTTGTGAGTGCTTCAGCCTTAATTCTCTTTGGTATGGTGGCTTTTAGCAGAAAATTAAACCAAACATTTTCTCTGAGTCTTTTTTGTTTCACTCTCTCTCTCTCTCTCCATCCTTTTTCTTTTTTGCTTGTATCGAAATGCGTGCAGCGTGAAATTAAAGCCAATGCATTCTGACTCCAAAATAAATTTGCCCTTCTGATGAGGTTGGAGTTGGTCCAAGGCTTTGCAGAGCAACACTTTTTACACTTATTTTTTTTCTTCATGGTGGAATTATTACTGCTTATTATTATTCAGCATACATWACTCTTTCCTCTGGGGCTGAAGCTGCACGTCTGAAGGAGTTTTCTATGATTCTTTACAAGTCCTATTTTTTTAAGTTTCTTTTTTTTTCTTTTTGACTTTTTATATGAAGCTAGGGTCTTAAGAGTTCCCTGTTTTTCCAGTGAAAAWTTTCAATTTTATCATGGATTTTCAGGGTCTTGGTGTGGTCTTTGTTACTGCTCAGCTGTTTGGTTTTGTGCTTATAGCTTCAAAAATAATCTTTAAAAAAAATTTTTAGTCTTAAATTTTGTATTGTTTTGGCTGTTTGTACGAATTGATTAGTTTTATAGTCTTTATGTTTGGTTGGACCCCTGGAATAGTATCTGCTGCGGTGGAGACTAACAGGGATCCTAATAAATAAACAAATAAACCGACATTTAGTCGTGCATTGGGATGCTCAAGATCCATCTGCAGTGTGAAGGAAATAAGACAAACTTTTATGCAGTTTGTTCAACATCCACACAGTTTTAATTGTGGCTCAAGTAAACAAGCCTCTTGTCCAATAATTGCACTATTAAAATGTTAGACTGAGTTTAAACATTTATACAATGATTRCTCTGACAGGTTTTGGAAAGGCTCCACGCTCCAACTGTTAGACGAAAGCTAGCTAATTAGCTGGATGTCAAAATAAACTTTCATTAAGCTCAACTTTTTTATTTTTGAATTGCTTTAAGTTTCACCACACTAAGCTGTCCACAAAAGATTTTGAAATTGTAGAAAGTGATGACTAAAGTTTAATGGGACTTTGATACGTTATGAAAATGCAAGGTCTTTCTGTGAATAAAAACATTTCAGTTCATTAAACTGCTGTTTTCTAAACGTCTGGACTGACAGAAAGACTTATTCTCTCTAACAAGATCTAAAATTCCTCTGATTAGTGTCGACCAGAGCAGCGGTTCTCAAACAGTTTGGATCTGGGGACCCCCTAACAATGTGAAAAATTTGCAGGGACCCACTCATAAATGAAATCATTTTAACCCCTAAATGCCATGGGAGTATTATAAATTTTTTGTTTTGTTTAGTGTGTGTACGTTTGTTTAATGTATTGTTCCTCATATGCATGTTTTAAAATAAAAACCAAATTAAAAATTTATTGAAAATTTTTGAGGACCCCTGAGGGTCCTGGAACCCTAGTTTGAGAACCTCTGGACTAGAGCGATGTTTCACTTTCTATTCCTAAAAAATCATTTCCATAAAAAAGCTAAAGATTTATGGTCATCTTTAGACAACCTTTTGGACACAAAGGAAAAGGTGTAAGAAATTTCAAAGGTTTTATTCATTACTTTGTCTCTTACAGCCTTTAAAGGTGTCCACATGGTTCAACCGACTGATTTTATATCTTTTTTTCTCTCTACTCTTTCAGAAAAATTGCCTTTGGGTCATCTGGACAAGCCGAAACAAAAGCCCTCCTGAAAAATCTGAGATTATTTCCCTTTAAATCTTGGATGATTGCAGCTCACAGAGCAGCCCCGCAGCACTCCGGTGGTGATTATTCATTCACCGGCCCATTTCTCTCCTGGCTGAGGCTGCTCCCAGTCCAGGCATATTAATCAACCGCTGTTCTAATTGACTGATTAAGTCATGTCTCCAGAAGCCAAAATGGCTGACTGACTCATTAAACTATGACACACACTCTGGTTGCAAAGTGGCTGACCACAAACCAATTCCCGTGACATTTATGGGAGCTATAACTATTCTTTTTTTTTTTTTCAATACTTTAACACTAAAAGAATCAGGAGCCAATGAGGAGCACTGAATCATGCAGTTCACTACATTTAACTTCTACAGTGAGAAATAATGTTTTTCTATTTCTAAATATTGAGTTAAAATAAAAACAAAATATGCATAATTAAAGGCCTTTAAAAAAGGCCTGGAAGAGATTCATATTGCCCGCCACCTTTAAAAACATGATTTAAGGCCCAGTTTACTCAATGCCAGTTTTGAGCGAAACTGTAGCTTTTTTTTTCAGTCCCTGAACTCTCTCTTTCCTCTGAAACTGAAGCTTTTTAAATCCAGGTCTGAGACTGGAAGATTTTGGAGACCCCCCTACAGAGGTATGAATTTGCATGTGTGCACACAACAGATGTTTTTAAAGATCTGTAATTTTACCACGTATTTTTTTAAATTGTTACTTTTACATTTGCTTTGTTACATTTTAAACCTAAAAAAATGATACTTTTAACTTCTTTACTTTAAAATTTAACACCTAGTTACTCGTTACAAAATTAAATCTGTCCAAACTCATCATAAGAGTTGTTTATGCACTCTAAAAAATAAGTGTTGAATTTACTCAACCAAGTTCTGTCAACACTGAACCCAGCTGAGCAAATGTAAAGCGATTAATTCAGCCCAGTTCAGTGGAACCAGTTGATATAACTTAGCTAAGTAAATTCAATACTTCATTTCTGAGTGTGTGTAAGTACTTTTACTTTCCAAATTATTGTGAGCAGTTTTACGATTTTTACCCAAGTATTTTTCTTATTGGTGAAATTAATTATACCCCAAAGTCCATTTCTGTTAAGGTTTTTAT